>NW_024070196.1:28080860-28238454 GCF_014754425.2 Oryx dammah | reverse complement strand
GGGGAGGGGGTTTGCGAGGGACTTTCCATAGTTGCACCAATCACGTTAAAGGTCAAATAGTCATGTGCCATCATTATAACAGGAGTCTATGGTGATCACGCGCTGTCCACCTGCACGGAAATCAAGAGAGCCAATCAAAAGTTTTGACAAACAACTTAGGCCGCGCCCTTATCTCTTCTGCCAGGCGCCATCTTAGCTCTAAACTGCAAAGCTAGCCCTTCTTTTTTAAGGTTTCCCATTTAGGGCCCCACATTCTTTGCCTTGAAATGCAGTTGACCATGTTTGTTCAACATGAATCAACTTATTTTGAGGGTTGCATCCTAGATTGATTTCTCCATAATCTATGAAAATGTGGTGTCACTTGAAACTGTGACTGGGAGAAATTTTGTACTTTTTTCTTCTTGCTTTACCTTAGCTTACCATGCAGGTAGGTGAGTGTTAGGTTGGCCCATCAACCCTCTGCAGAGCTGGGTCACAGTAAGAATTGCTACCTCCTGGGAATTTTTTTTTGAAACATCAGTTGTACCCAAGATGTGATTCACTCTTTTTTAAAAATATGTATCTGGCTATGTTGGTCTTAGTTGTGGCATGTGGGTTCTTAGTTTAGCATGTGGGATCTAGTTCCCTGACTAGGGATCAAATCCAGACCCCCTGCATTGGGAGCTTGGAGTCTTATTAACCACTGGACCACTAGGGAAGTCCTCAGCCTGGGAATCTGGACAAATGGTGAAAGTTGCTATCTATATGCTAGCCTCTATTTTTTGATCTTCAGTAAAAAAAAAAAAAAAAAAAAAGTATATGTATGTGTGTATATATATATGATTAAATACAACCCTATGTTATGCTGCTATGTAGCATTTTGACCAATAATATGATCTTGAGGAGTACTGGTACTGTGCTGGTCACTCTTGGGTTTGTGGGAAAAGAATAAGCTTTAAGCAAGACCCACATGGAGATTCAAATGCCATGTTATAGACAAGACTAATACACAGAAGCTAGCAAACTATCAATGGTTATAAACCTAATGTCCTGTAAATGTATCCTTTTAAGTGATATAGGAAAGCCTGAAAGTATGATTGTTAGTGAGACAAGGGAGAGCTATTGGGATGCAGGCCTATATTGCTATAATGAACACTTATTTAATCCTTGCTACCTGCCAGGAATAGTGGCAGATAGCAAGCCAATGTACAATGATGGATTATCTCTTTTAACCTTTGCTAATCCCACATGTTTATTGATGAGCCTCAGAGAGGCTAAGTAACTTGACTAAATTCACACAGGTATTAAGTTGTGGAGTTGAGATTCATACACAGGTTTTCTACAAAATAGAGTTTATGGTATTAATTACTATAAAATAAGGATTCTAACTGGGTCTTGAAGTATAAATATTATTAGCAATTCAGTAAGGATTTTCTGGTATTACTTGGCATCTGACCAAGGACTCCCATAATGCTTGACTTCTTCCTCATACCCACAGCTACTTCTTTTCTTATGAGAGCCCAAGGGAGAGATATACACAAGAAATGATGGCAATTGATACATGAAGTACCACTCTGCCAACAGTGTAGAGCTCTGCATGTGGCCTGCATAAATGTGTTTCTTCTTCCATCTGTTTCCAAATCTTAACGCCACCGAGACACAGGGAATGTCAGATTCTCTCACAACACTCCTGGCAAGAGGAGAGACAAAGATGGTTAGGTTTATCCAAGGATACAGGTACTATCTCAGCCTAACACCATGGGGCACAGGGCATTGGAGAGTACCCTGTATGTGCCCTATACATGCTCACACTAATGTCCTGTCAGCCCGAATGCCAGTTGTAGCCCACCTACGATCATGGGAACTGGTTCCACTAAGATTAATATTTGAGAAAGAGAAGAGGCATGGAGACCTTGCCTCTCTTCATTACACTCGTGATAATAAAGAGGAGGAAAAGGAACCAGGTATCCCATGCTAGGGGAGAAGTGTGAATGTTGACTATATTAGAGATACAAGAGACTCTTTGATTTTCTGAATATACAGAGTTTGAAGAGCCCCTGGGTTTTCTGGATGGAGGGGTTCTGTGGGTGACTGGAGCTACCTAGGTGAGGAGCCAGTGCCTGAGGTTCAGGTTTGGAAGTCATCTGTTCAAACATGTCAGGAAAGAGCAGAGGGCAAGTAGATTGAATCTTCAAGAGAACTGACAGAAAATGGGCCGTTAATTATGAGTCCAGCAAAAAAGGAATACAGGCAAAATGGCAGTAAAGGTGGTGGGGCAGGTGCAGACAGAGCAATAACTCCAAAAAGAAGATAATTTTGCGAAGCAGACCCCAATTATCTATACTGGACAGTTTAGAGAAGCCTAGAGGGATATAGTTCCCCAAAGGACTTTTAATCAAAAGGGAGTTAACAATGACCTTTGAGAGAGTAGTTTCAGTATAATGGAGGGAATGGAAATTCAAGTTATAGGAGTTTGGGAGGGAATCTTAATAAGAAATAGAAGTAAAGTAAAAGTAGTATAATACATATTTCTCAATTGTGGAGATGAGACGGTGCAAGAGGGACGCAAGACTGAAGCTTATCATATGGAATAGAGGTAGGGAAAGTAAAATGGTGGACTGATGACTGATGTGACAAGACACAACAATACCTGATATTTTCCTCATTTGTTTGCTTGCTGATTGAACAATTTACTGTCTGTCACTTCCAACTAGATATGAGGTTCAGCAGAATGGGAACTTTGTCCATCATGATCCAAAGGGAAGACTTCCACTGGAATGTAATATCCACGGGACCTCCTCTTTTTTGTTCTTTGCTAGATCCGCCTTACTGCAACAGTGCTTCCCACACAGTAGAAGTGAAAGTGTTAGTTGCTCAGTCACGTCCAACTCTTTGTGACCCCATGAACTGTAGCCCTCCAGGCTCCTCTGTCCAGGCAAGAATACTGGAGTAAGTAGCCTTTGCCTTCTCCAGGGGATCTTCCTGACTACCGATTGAACTTGGGTCTCCGGCATTGCTGGCAGATTCTTTATCTTCTGAGCCACCAGGACGTGCTTGATAAATATTTGTTGAATAAATGTATGTCTCAATCCTCAGTGGTTAGCACATAGTGAGTGCTCAAGCATTCACATTCATTGTTGATAAATTTTCGGTGAATAATTAAGAATTGAAAGGTGATGTGATCCAGCTGAAGCTAAATGGTACAGCTTTGTAGTGGGTCAGGTAGCATGTTCTGTTATTTTTCTCTCTGAGTTCTTAGTGGCCAAAAGCAATGGAATAATATTAGTAATAAAAAGAATACAGTTAATGTCTTTTGTGACTCCACTGTGTTCCACTTGATATTCTAAGTGCTTTCTGCATTGAAACTTGCTTTATCTTCAGAGAAGCTATATGACAAGTACCATTATCATCCTCTTTTATAAGGAGAAAACTGAACCGCAGAGAGATTTAGCAGAAAAGATGGCTGAGAAGATTCAGAATTGGAGATTACAACTCCTGACAGATTAGGGGTGACAAATTCCAATATGGTGGTGAAGACCATAGTAAAATGTCTTCCTGTGAAGTTCAGCAAGATCTGGAGCCCAGTGGAATCAGGAGGAGATGGCCATTTAGAAGCAGGTGAAAGGGAGTGTTGGTGAATAGCCTGGTGAGAAGGACGGAATCAGAATATCAGAGTCAAAATGTCTTAGAGATCATGTGGAAAAATTCCTTTATCTTAAAAAACACTATTTTGACTAATCCTTAACTGAAATTATGCATTTCCTTAAATTAAGAATGTAGCCCACAAGTCACAGTGTTAGAGCAGTATCTTTAATTTTATCCCTTTGGAAATCCCTGGTGGCTCAGATGGTAAAGTATCTGTCTGTAATGCAGGAGAACTGGGTTTGATCCCTGGGTTGGAAAGATGCCCTGGAGGAGGGCATGGCAACCCACTCCAGTATTCTTGCCTGGAGAATCCCCATGGACAGAAGAGCCTGGCAGGCTGCAGTCAATGGGGTTGCAAAGAGTCAGACCTGGTTAAGTGACTAAGCACACACACTTTGGAAATCTCAGCTATTTTCAAATATTTCTGATTATAACAGATATTTTTAAACAATTTATTTATTTTAATTAGAAGATAATTATAATATTGTGATGGTTTTTGACGTACATCAGTATGAACTGACCATAGGTATACATGTGTCCCCTCCATCCTGAACCCGCCTTTCTACCTTGCTCTCTACCCTATCCCTCCAGATTGTCAGAGCAGCTTTGGGTGCCCTGAGTCATATATCAAACTCATACTGGTTATCTATTTTACGTATGGTAATGTATATGTTTCAATGCTATTCTTTCAAATCATCCTACCTTCTTCTCTCACTGAGTCCAAAAGTTTCTTCTTAACATCTGTGTCTCCTTTGCTGCACTTCACATAGTATTGTCAGTACCATCTTTCTAGATTCCAAATATATATATTAATATATGGTATTTGTCTTTCTCATTCTGACTTACTTCACTCTATAACAGATATTTTGAAATTATTTATAATCATCCTTACTTCAAAATTAGTCTTTATTAGACCTGTCAATATTAGATCTGCCATTTTATTGATTGAGTTTATAAAAAGCATAGATATTATTATATGACAATTTTGTTTTAAAAATATTTGATAACTGATACAATATAGTTAGTTTTATTTATATTTATTTTATTTTATGCACTTAAACACATTCTTCTGAGAAGGGTTTCACAGGCTTCATCAAGTTGTCAAAAGGGCCTATGGCCCCAAATAATTAGCCTTGTGATAAGAAAATGGGGGCCTGGAGGGCTTTCAGGACCAAAAATCCTGTAATTGGTACCAGCACTGAAGCCAGCATCCAGACCTCTTGTCTTATACTACCACACTGATGCCTTTTGGTGTCATAGAAAATGAGAAGTTCTGCTTGCAGAAAAGGAATAGTTTGGAGGATATTATAGACTGAATGTTTGTGTGCCTCCAAAATTTATATGTTGAAATCCTAACCCTTAATGTGATAGTATCAAAAGGTGGTGCATTGGGGAGGTAATTAGGTCATGAGAGTGGAGCCCTCATTTGTGAGATTACCACCCTTATAAAAGAGATCCCAGAGAGCTCCTTTGTTCCTTTCTACCATGTGAAGAAGCGGCAAAAAGACAGCCATCTATGAACCAGGAATGACCCTCACCAGACTTCAGCTGTGTCATTGCCTTCATATTGTACTTACCAGCCTCCAGGACTATGAGAAACAAATGTTTGTTGTTTAGGCCACTCAATCTATGGTACTTTTATTACAGCAGCTGGGAGGGACTAAGACAGAGGACAGGCGGAGTGGTTGGAGATGGGCAGTTGGGCTCCCTGCTCATTTCATTTCCTCCAACTCTCTGTCACACACATGTTGAGTAAAGAGAGAGTAAATCTTTCTGTCTAGCATAGAGGAGAACAATTAATGGGCAGCCTCTATCTGGGAAATTTATGTCCAATATTTGATGAATTATCTTGCTTTTTAGTCTACTATCAATTCCCAACTCATCTGCTGATTCTCATCAGAGCTGGGTTCAGGACCCAGCCTGTCTTAGATTCTGATGTTATCTTTCTGCTGTGTTATACTTTCATAAATCTACCAAGCTTTTTCAGAGATGTTTTCAGATGATAACTTTCCTACTTTGAACACTGTCTCTTTGGGAAGCCTCCCAGTGTTTTTTGTCTTGGTGGCGAGGAATGGACCTGCATACTCCAAGGGAAAAGGAATTGGATAATAAGAAGCAAGAAGGTGCTAAAAGGAGGGGGAGGTAAAAAACCATGATTGGTGACATTGGCCTGCGATGTAAGAAAAATTACAGTGAGGTATCATCTCATACCTGAGTGGCCATCATCAAAAAAATCTACAAACAATAAATGCTGGAGAGGGTGTGGAGAAAAGAGAACCCTCCTACACTGTTGGTGGGAATGTAAATTGGTGTAACCACTGTGGAGAACATTGTGGAGGTTCCTTAAAAAACTAGAAATAGAACTATCATATGATCCAACAGTCCCATTCCTGGGCATATACCTAGAAAAAAACATAATTCGAAAAGATACATGCACATCAATGTTCACCGAAGCACTATTTAAAATAGCCAGTACATGGAAGCAACCTAAATGTCCAATGACAGATGAATGGATAAAGAAGATGTGGTACATATATACAATGGAATATTGTTCAATCATTAAAAAAATGAAATAATGCCATTTGCAGCAACATGGATAGACCTAGAGATAGTCATACTGAGTGAAGTCAGACAGAGGGAGATAAATATCATGTGATATCATTTATATGTGAAATCTAAAAAAAATGGTATAAATGAATTTATTTATAAAACAGAAATAGAGTCGCAGATGTGCAAAACAAACATGGTTACCAAGGGGTAAAGGGAGGTAGGCATAAATAGGAAGATTTGGATTGACATATACACACTAATATATAAAATACATAATAAGGACCTACTGTATTACACAGAGAACTCTACTTAATACTCTTTAATGGCCTATATTGGAAAAGAATCCAAAAGAAGAGTGGATGTTGTACATGTAACTGATTCATTTTGCTCTACAGCAAAAACTAACACAACATTGTAAATCAGCTATTCTCCAATAAAAAATTAATTTTTAAAAAAAGGATAAAGTTAATTCTCAAAAAAACAAAAAACAAAACACAACTCAACAGTGCACAAACAAGGGGTCTGACTGATGAGACTCAGGAATTACGTTTAGAGTGTGGTGGCATGGTTGAGTTTGTTCAGGAACATTTTGATGAAGAGTGGTGGAGGAGGAAGCTCTGGGAAGTTCTTCAGAGAGCAGGTGAGCATGAGGGTCGGTCAGGTGCACTGAGAGAAGGCAAGAGGAAGGAACGAACCTTGACCGGTGGGTGCCCATCATGCGGCAGATATTGTAGTACTCAACATATTACGTTATCTAATCTTTAGCTGTGTGGGATAGTTGTGATCCCCATTTACACAAGAAGAAAAAAAGATGCAAGAAATCAAGTGATACAAACACAAGTGTTCCAAAACTGGAAATTGAGATTTCAGTGCACACTTAACTTATTCAAAATCCCTCATGTTTTTCTCTGTGCCTCTATACTTTCCGAGGAATTAAGGAAGCATTTGGAGCACGAGGCAATCAGACAAAGTGATAGGAGATGTGCGTGGGCATGCACGCACAGACTGGCAGTACAGTCCAGGGAGTCTGCTCACGAAGGAGGCAGAAGAAGAGGCGTTAGAGCTTTTGACAGTTTCCCTTTCAGGTGGCTGTTATTGAGTGTTATCGTGGGTTTCTTTTGGAATGAAAGTGACTACATTCCTGTATTAAAGTAATGCAATGTCTAACAGCCCTCTAAATAGGATGCTAATAAAATAACAATGCATTGCACAAGCCTTTGCTTCTGGAGATTTTCATTATAGTATCCTGCTAAGAGTGACCTTTGTTTGAACTGCCATAAGCAAAGTATTTGGGAAATGATTTTTTTTGGAGATAGCACATAGAACTAAACTTTCCTCACTCCCAACTCATAGTATCACATAATCTTGAGGGGAGACTGTTTTGTTGCCAGGGCTGATATGTAGCTACGGGACAGACGGAGCAAAAACAGAGTGTTAATCCGTGGAAATGGAGGACACTGGCTGGAAATGCTGATATGTAGCCTTGGGACAGATAGGAACCAAAAGAGGAGAGCGTTATTCCATGGAAATGGAAGATACTGGCTGGAAATGCTGGAAACATTTAGTACTTCTAGAAGAGATGTATCCATTTGCCCTTTCTGAAAAAGCAAGCATTTGAAAATTTAGCTCTGAGATTTGTCTCTCATCCGATTATTTTTTGCAGAAAAAACAGCATATTTCCCAAGCCAGATTGTAATATATCTGTGGGATACTCTTACCATGACAGCAGATTTCCTTCATAAAAATAAAAAGCCAGAAATAGTCTATTTTCATATGACACTTTTTCTTTGTTGTGGTGTATGTGGTCAGTCGCTTCAGCTGTGTCTCTTTGAGACCCTATGGACTGTAACCTGCCAGGCTCCTCTGTCCACAGGATTTTTCAGGCAAGAATACTGGTGGAGTGGGTTGTCGTTTTCTCCTCCAGGGGATCTTCCCAACTCAGGGATCAAACTCATGTCTCCTGGTTGGCAGGCAGATTCTTTACCTCTGAGCCACCAGGGAAGCCCTTCTTTGTTGTTGATTACACTTAACAAGTTAAGGAAATAGAAGTAAAAATTTTGAGAATGAGATTTGTATAATGAGTCAAATTAATAAGTCCCATTTATTGAAATGCTTTTTGTAATCTTCTTTCATTTGTTCTTTAAGAACAGTAAATATAATCAGTAAGCAAAACTTTTGTCATGCAAAGCTCTTTTTTTAACATCTCTATATGAAGTGAAAACCAAAATTTCATTCCGTTTGTAATCTTTTTAAGTTTGTGTGTGTGCCTGTCTGTGTGAGAGAGAGAAAGACAGAGACACCTTTCATTATAAGAAAGAGAGAGCGAAAGAGAGAGAGACCTTTCATTACGAGAGAGAAAGAGAGAGAGGGAGAGAGAACTTTCATTACCTCAAATATCTCAAAGCAGGTTTTTTTCTTCCCCAGTAAGTACTCTGGGAAAATCTAAATATCACCAATGCTACCTTAAAACAAATTTCTGTTTTCTGTTTCTTCTTAGATTAACATTTGACTCTCCTGTTCATTCATCTCTTATTTGTTTGTTTATATGTGTCAAATAGCTACAGGTATAGAAAAACAATATTTTCTGCTCTTTGCAGTTTTTCTAGGTTGCCAGGTTGTGTGAAAGTCCTGGCTTATTAATCTACCTGGCTCTCCCAGCATTTATCACAAATGTAAATGAACAGTCTGTGGTGTAGCCTGTTTTCAGGATTGCTCTGATGATCATGTTGCTATGGTGACAACAGAGCCGACAGGTTCATAAGACAGTATTAGTAACGCAGCAGCTTGAAACTTAATCAGCGCACCTCGACTTTCCCCCCATATTTCAATATCACTTCGGCAAATTGAATTCCAGGCAGTTGTCAGTCCAATGTATTCCCTGTGGTTTCTCCTCTGCAAAATTGCCTCTTTATTCTATACACTGATGATCATGGAGTAATTGAAATCTGCAGCTGTTTGTCATGCTATTTATACAACTCTGCCTTGTTGCCAGCAACCTTTGTGTGGTGTGCACTGCAGGTAACAATTAGATCCAGAAACCTCTCTTTGGTTGAACAAGTGAATGATTGTTTTCCCCTAATACTCCCGATTTTGGATACTTTATGTGATACCTTGTTCTGTGGGGGAAAGTTCAGCCAAGGTTTAATCACAGGCTATTACAGCAGCATGCCTGGGCTCTGCCTTCTCTGCTTCCAGCAATGGGGAGACAACTGGAGTGTTGAGAAAAAGGACTCCCTCCTCAGGGGAACTGCCCCTCAATCCCTTACCAATCTGCTCTCCAGCCATTTCAGAAACTGGACTCTCCAGGTACTATTGGCCCTGAAACACTCGCAACAATAGATGTGAGAACACAATTCGGTGTGGAAAAGAAAGCAGTGGTCTAGGACATGAAGCATGGCTCAGGCATGGAATAATGCTTTCTCTTTAGGCTGCTTTGTAACTCGGGGATTTAAGACCCTTTGCTCTTTCCAGTGAACTGTTCCGTTATAAGATCTCCCTATACCCCTTCTGGGGTTGTTCTGAGGGTCACTACATGATTTTATTTTCTGAGTGTGAACTCCAAGGGAATATAAACTGCGCTTTATTTGGAGCCCAGCAGGTAAAAAGCGTCCCTTCTCTTCTGCTCTCTGTAATATATGCTGATGTAAGTGGGAAGCCACTGCTTTTCTCCTCTCAGCTGAAAGGTGTGCTGTGTGTTAAGTTGCTTCAGTTATCTGACTCTTGGCAACCCTATGGACCATAGCCCGCCAGGCTCCTCTGTCCATGGGCTTCTCCAGGCAGGAATACTAGAGTAGGTTGCCAAGCCCTTCTCCAGGGCTGATGACTTCATTTCACATGTTCCACCCACCTCAAAATGGGCATGATAGCATGAGACAGGAATGGAGGATTTCCTGATTTTATAAAATAAAATAATGAAATGACCAGGGAAGAGCTGGGTCTTTGGAGATCCAGGAAGGATGTGGTCTTTCCTGCCTCCCCATGACCCATCAATAGTCTTCTCCACACATCTGTCCCTTTCCCAGCATTGACTGAGGGCCACAATTATCTGCTTTCTAGTGAAGCCCCTTTCTGCTGTGTGCATTCTTCTCTTCTGGTCCCTCTAGCCCAGTGGTCTTGCCTCCTTCTTGCTATTGTGGTATTCAAACACTGACATTGTCTAGGGATTCTTTGCACAGTTTAAAAGTTAATGAAGGTCAATCTGTGAATAATCTTTTTGTTGTTGTCATGGAACACCAACTGGGTATAGAGAAAAAAAAAATTACTAGAGAGCTCTTAATAGAATTATCAGCAACAAACATGCATTGCATCTATACATTGCATAACCAATGCAAATATGAGAGCTAAGTTTTGTATTGTTTTGAAGTATCATTTTTTTAAATTTAATGAAAAAATTGTCCAGCAATTTGATTGTGTTTTTACTTTGCTAGTTATTGCCTTCTGGCCCATGTGCTGACGTAAGTGTGTCATGTGATGTGACCTTTCCACAGCAGATGGCTTTGTATGTTCATAGAAGTTCATTTCAGTTCAGTCGCTCAGTCGTGTCCGACTCTTTGCGACCCCATGAATCGCAGCACACCAGGCCTCCCTGTCCATCACCAACTCCCGGAGTTCACTCAGACTCATGTCCATCGAGTCAGTGATGCCATCCAGCCATCTCATCCTGTGTCGTCCCCTTCTCCTCCTGCCCCCAAGCCCTCCCAGCATCAGAGTCTTTTCCAATGAGTCAACTCTTCCCATGAGGTGGCCAAAGTATTGGAGTTTCAGCTTTAGCATCAGTCCTTCCAATGAACACCCAGGGCTAATCTCCTTCAGAATGGACTGGTTGGATCTCCTTGCAGTCCAAGGGACTGTCAGGAGTCTTCTCCAAGACCACAGTTCAAAAGCATCAGTTCTTCGGTGCTCAGCCTTCTTCACAGTCCAACTCTCGCATCCATACATGACCACAGGAAAAACCATAACCTTGACTAGATGGACTTTTGTTGGCAAAGTAATGTCTCGGCTTTTAATATGCTATCTAGGTTGGTCATAACTTTCCTTCCAAGAGCCAATGACAAATTAGAAATTTAGTAGATATTAGAGGATTGATGGTAGCTGGTGATCCTGGGAGTCTCTCTCTCTCTCTTTTTTTTTAAATTTCTGAGCTTTATATTCTTTATTATGGGCTTCCTCAGTGGCTCAGTGGTAAAGAATCCACCTGCCAACGCAGGAGACAGAGAAGATGCAGATTCGATCCTTGAGTTGAGAAGATCCCCTGGAGAAGGAAATGGCAACCCATTCCAGTATTCTTGCCTGGAAAATTCCATGGAAAGAGAATCCTGGAGGGCTCCATACAGTACATGGGGTCGCAAAGAGTCAGACACGACTGAGCTACTAAACAACAACAGATTTTTTAATTTTATTGGCCCTTCCTCCCAATATTAGAGTCTCAGACCTAATACTGAACTTGAAAAGTATTAAAAAAAGTCCTATATAATTTGAAAGATAGGAAAATAGTTTGCTTGTTCCATTAATTAACGGTTAAACAGAAAGAGTTTCTCTTTAATATCACTTAGGTATGCCTTTTCTTTGTTTCCCTCAAGGCTGCATAAGCATCCCCCTCCTTAGTTCCTTTCAGTGATTTGTGTGGGTGTGTTCAGTCACTCAGTCACGTCCGACTCTTTGGGACTCCATGGACTGTAGCCCGCCAGTCTCCTTTATCCATGGAATTTTCCAAGCAAGAATACTGGAGTGCGTTGACATTTCCTTCTTCAGGGGATCTTCCCAACCCAGGGATAGAATCCGTGTCTTCAGCATTTCCTGCACTGGCAGGCAGATTCTTTATGGCTAGCACTGCCTGGGAAGCCCCCTTTCAATGATACTTTAGTTCAAGTGCCAATGAAACAGGTTTCAAGGGCAGAGCTGTAATTAGGGCAGAGGGCATGAAAATTTAGAGGACACTCAAATTTAAAATAATGTTTTAAAAGATTGCTACATTTACAAGTTTACAGCATATGCACTCCTTCAGCATTAGAAGAACAAATGATCTTAATACCTACTTAGCAAGAGTGATTGGCTCAAACAGGAGGCTACCAGATGGCTCAGCATTGTTAATAACGCCCATTTGAGAGCGCATCGTGAATCACAAAGTCGAGGGCAAATTTTAAGGCTCCAGGTGGCAAATTTAAAACAAGGAATTATTTAAAATCTTTATTTAAAAAAGAAAAGAAATGAATGCCAAGTTGCAAAGTAGAAAAACGCTTCACTTTTTTAAAATTATATGTGTAATGCTACTTAGTTATGTAGAACTTACTGTAAATTGATTTGCCACAAACAAACAACAAAAAAAACCCAAGTTTATTAAAACTGTTGTGCCATGGGGTTTTTTCCTTTTCATTTGAATCTTTCCTTCCCTCCTCCTTCCTCCCTCCCTCCCTCCCTCCTTCTTTCTTTCATTCTTCCTTTGTTTGTTTTGTATTGTGTGATAAATTATCTGTTACAATCAAAACTACATGCAGGTCATACTTAGAGCATCTGTAGGGGGTCTCACCTTGGGTTTGTGGGGTTTTGTTTTGATGGCCCCAGGTAACTCTTCATACCACGGAAAGAGTCGTTATTTTATAATATAAGTCATGGTTATAAAGAATCACTTAAAAGTGGTTCTCCAAGTTTGAGACTTTCCCAGCTTCCATGCTGAAGAGGTCCCAAGGTTTCTTAATTAGGAGATCTTGGAAGCCTGCGTGAACTGGGCCTGTATCGACCCCTTCTTGGAATCCTTAGAGGAAATCCCACTGTCTTTTCCCTTTAGGAATTGACTAGACCAAGATTTGATTTCCTAGTCCACCTTTGATTCTGGATTTATCAAATTGATTTAAACCTATGCATGCTTCTTAAAATTATTCTCATTTGCCTCATGAGTACGTACCAACACATTCTGGCCAAAGCAGCCTTCGAGTTTTCCTTTACATCTGGGCTGAAATCACATTTCTCCGAGCCCCTCCTCGTTCCATCCATATGGAACTTGCCCCCTCCAAGTTTCCCAGGCTCTTTCTGGGAGCGCCTGAATGGATGTCTCACATATGTGCTGAAACACATCCAATATGCCCTTCTATTTCCAGGTCCTGTGGCCTCCGAAAGTCTTACCTTAGTGACTGCTCATGGTGCTGACCTCTTGGGTCAAGAATCCTGTCTTTGCAGGATCTCAAAGCCTCAGGCCTTGAAGGGGCAGAGGTGAGGAGAGCTATTTCCTTTTCAACTCTTAAGTTATATTTGATCATCCAGGCCCTAAACCAGCTCAGTGTGTGCCAAAATTTAGATCTAATTATGGTTTCTGAGTGCTTATTATGTGATATTGCTTATTTATTTTTTGGTCTTAAAGATTTTATGAATTGTCTCATCAGTGCCAGTTCCTCAGTCCCTCTTGAGACTCTTGTTAAATTCATTTGTCAGTCACAGCCCTCACCCCACAGGTATTCAAATCTACTCCAAGTAGCCAAATGAGGGGATTTTTTAGCACTCTGTCCCTGTCTCCTAAAGCAACCTAAACTTCCTGATGTGATTGATCTGATTCCCAAAACAAGCTATTTTCTTTCCTTTCTTGAACTCTTCTGTGTTAACTGGGTGTCTAGAATAGGTGCTTTCCCAGTTAACAGGCTCTGTAGAGTGAGTAGTTTCTCCTAAGTGTTGCCTGTTCAATAGGTAAATTCAGACTTCTTGTGAAACAGAACCACTTGAACCTCTGATTTACAGTTTTTCTAGATTCTGCCTTCCCTAGCAGACTCAAAGGCCTTTGGATGAAGTTTGAGTCCCAGCTTGAACTCTCAGAAATCTGCCCTTCCCTATCCTTCAGCAGTATCTTCAAAAAAGTTGTGCAAATATCCTAGGAATGGGAAACCAAAAGTCCAGGAAGATCCAGGTGTCTCTATCTTCCTTACTTTCTTTGTGCGGTGTGTGTGTGTTTCCCAGGTCAGTCAGGGACAGAGTCATCACTGGGACAAGTGCTACTGATTCTGTGTCCACAGCAGCACAAAGGAGAGCAGGCCTTACATGCAGGTCGCGAGGTTATAGAAAATGGACTGACATTGCATTTATTCTCCGGGAACACTTGGTTTTACCTTTGAAGCTCAGGTGCAGAGTGTGTACTTGTACAGCACTGGCATCATTCATTCATTCATTCATTCATCACACACATTTATTATTAAGATCTGAGGAAGGTGAGCCATGAAACTACAAGAGAAGAGAAAAATCCTCTTGGTGGGGTGGGGGTTGGGGGTAGGCAGCCAGTATCAAGGCTCTGATGTTGGAGTGTGCCTGGTGCTGGCAGTGTGTGTCAAAGATTAGGGAAAAGGAGGTCAGAAAAGGGGCTGTAGCATGAGGTTTGTAGAGGGCTTCTTGGGGAGCTCCAGCATTGGCTGTGAGTCAAGTGGAAAGCAACTGAGAGAAGGTAGCTGCATTTCTGAGACAGGGAGACTATAGGAGAGGCAGACTGAGGTGAGGAGTGGTGACCAGCTCTGCTTTTGTCATGATACCTCTGACGTGTCTGTTAGACCTCCATGTAGAGCTGCTAAACAGGCAGCTATATCACACATCCACAGTTCAGGGGACAGAGCAGGGCTGTAGATGTAAAGCAGGAGTCATCAGTGGATATTCAGAGCCAAAAGGTTGGATGAGACTTACAAGGGCAGCACCAGGTCCACCTGGAGTCAGTGCCGGCAGATGAAAGGTGGGACCAGCGTCAAGTAGGATTCTTCCCTTTGGCTCTTCTTACCTGCTGGCACATGGGCCCAGGGTTCCCAGAATTAGATTTAACCAAGGATGGTTTTTCCAGTGGTCATGTATGGATGCGAGAGTTGGACTGTGAAGAAAGCTGAGCACCGAAGAATTGATGCTTTTGAACTGTGGTGTTGGAGAAGACTCTTGAGAGTCCCTTGGACTGCAAGGAGATCCAACCAGTCCATTCCGAAGGAGATCAGCCCTGGGTGTTCTTTGGAAGGAATGATGCTAAAGCTGAAACTCCAGTATTTTGGCCACCTCATGTGAAGAGTTGACTCATTGGAAAAGACTCTGATGCTGGGAGGGATTGAGGGCAGGAGGAGAAGGGGACGACAGAAGATGAGATGGCTGGATGGCATCACGGACTCAATGGACGTGAGTCTGAGCGAACTCCGGGAGTTGGTGATGGACAGGGAGGCCTGGCGGGTTGCGATTCATGGGGTCGCAAAGAGTCGGACACGACTGAGCAACTGAACTGACTGAGAGTTTCACCAGGACAGTGTGACAAAGCAAGAGGAGGCAAAGGAAGGGCGAGTGTGCACAGAAGTGATTACAGTAAGGGGTCATGGAATGTATCTGATGTGAAGGGTAAAGAGATGGAAAGGGATGGATTCAAGGGCAAGTGGTGGGATCAGTGAATTACTAATATATGTCCTGGTTGGGTAGAACAATGATAGGAGTTGGGATTCTCAAGGAATAAACTGGAAAGAAAGATCAAGGGGGGGGGGGCGGAAATCGGGGCTCAGGGTGCTTCAGCAGGGACTGTGGAAGCATTGAAGTCATTTGTAATGATAGAGTTTATGGTCATTATTTTAGGGTGGGCTGTGATCCACTTCAGCCATTGTGGAATAGGTTTAGTGGATCAAGACCAGTGTATTTATCAAAACTAAATACAATTTAATGGAAGATATTCGAGTGATTACAAGTAACAAGAACACATATTGCTTTGTGAAATGTTTGTTTCAATCAGACATAGATATATCTTCATATAAGCTATGTACATAGAGAGGTCTGTTTGTAGTAGATCATCTTCATACATTTCTTAAATTAAGGCAAGTTGAGAAAGTTTGGAAAACACTGTAGGGTTTGTTCGTGGGAACAAGTACCTGAGGATAAGGTCCTTAGAAGTATTTGCATGTCCTACACCATTACATGGGGTCTTTGTATTTGGTCTAATAATGCAGTGGTTCTTAATCTCTGGAGATGTAGAGGCTCACTGGAAATTTTATAAAACTTCAAAGCCATCTTCACAGAAAGCTTAACTCTCATTTTCTTTAAAAAAAAAAAAAGGAAGAATGTTCAGTTAAATAAAATAACAGTCAGAACAGTTTAAGAGAAGGACTTACATTTTGATGCACATGCTAATCCCCTCAGATCTTGTTAAAATGTAGATTTGGACTCCTTAATCTGAGGAAGGGCTGGTGAGTCTACTCCAGTCAACTTTTACAGATGCTGGAATAATAGGACCAGCCTTGACAAGCATTAAGAGTGACAGACATAAATGTGTTGATATCTGAAGATCTGTTAGTCTTCAGATATAACCTCTTTAAGTTTCAACTGGCCTCTAATAAGGTTGTCACTGATCCAATAAGACTCCTACCACATCAGTACATGTACAGACTTTAATGCCTCTCTCCATCCTGGAAAATCCCATGGCTGGAGGAGCCTGGTGGGCTGCAGTCCATGGGGTCACAAAAAGTTGGACACGAAAGAGCGACTTCACTTTCACTTTTCACTTTCATGCATTGGAGAAGGAAATGGCAACCCACTCCAGAGTTCTTGCCTGGAGAATTCCAGGGACGGCGGAGCCTGGTAGGCTGCCATCTATGGGGCTCACACAGAGTCGGACATGACTGAAGCGACTTAGCAGCAGCAAAAAGACTTTAGAAAGCCAGCCGTTCCTGAGTGTCTTGTGTGTGATGAAAGTTAATAACTCAACACACCCACACCAAACAATAACACACATGAGGGACTCGTTAAATTTGCAAGTCTTCTTCAAATCTGAATAAAAGATATTCTTTTCTTTTTCTGACATTTGTAAGTATAGGCTTTGTAAAAAAGTAGAACATGTGCCAGGAAAAAATGAAAACCATAAAAAAATGTATACCGAAAAGTTGATTTTTCTCTTACCTCAAAAATGGTAAATACTCGCATTACCTTCATTAGAAATAAGGAAAGGTGATCCATCCAGTGTGGTCTTTATTTGTGATAAGGCCACTCATGGTTCCTAATCGGTGGAACTGGTGTAATGAGTTGCTTTTCCAGAACAAGAAAATGTTTTGCGGATACTCAGACTCTTTTTCCCTTTGGTGGCCAATATCAAGAGTGTAAAGGGCAATGGTCAGAATGAGGAACAGAATTTGTGATCCAATCACCTCAGGTATCTGCATGTTGTACTTAAAAACTCTGCAGGAACCGTATGCAGAAACGCACACACAAATTGAATCGGAAAGGGAGAATTCCCCTGGGTACAAGATTTATTTTTCTCGTTAGAAAAAAAGGAATGGGCCTGAGAGTTTATCCTTATTTGGATGAGAACTTTAAAAAGCCAATGATGCAGAGAGTCCTCATTAAAATACCACCTGTGCGCTTCAGTCCTCTTGGGAAAACTATAAACACCAAGGAAGGGTCAAGCCTGCTCAGGAAATTCTAAATCATATCAATTATTCTTATGCAGTCCCAGAATCCAGTTTCTGGTTTAAAAGGTTGAAAACTCGTTAAGGGCGTTTTGCTCTTGCTGTGTGGACCCCAATGAGAAGGTATTATAAAAGGTTATTGCAACTGGGTCTATGAAAGTTCTGTTGATTGAGAGGGAAGAAAATTCAAGTAGACATTATAAAAGATTACTTTCTGTGCTGCTAATGATCACTTTTGGTTTTGGTTTTCCTGAATGTTCAGGAAAGAAAAAGAGCTCACCAGAAAGGAATTTGTTGCAAAAGAATAATTGCCCAGTACATTACACAGCACAGTGGGGTTATAATGAGTATGAGAAAGTGCAAATCTAACCAACCCTGAGTTACAGTAATAGTTTGATCCAACTTCTTATGCAGAATGCTGAGTAGCCAGATAGCTTTGCCCAAAAGATCGGACTGCAATTGTTTTGAAACTTTCTTGGGGGAAATGTAATTAGTGACAAGATTTAATAAAGTCAAAACAACTGAACATGGGGAAGAGCCCCCGTTCTTTTGTTCTTTCTATATAAAGTAAGAAATAGCAAGAAAATGATTACATTATACCTAAATGAATTAAACAAAGCTCCAAAACATAAATTAGAATTTAACTATGCCATTAAAAACTAATTTAATTTGCAAGCCATCATTACTAGATAATAAAGGCCCATTGCAAAATGTACAAGAATATCTTGTGAACATGTGGGAAAAAAAACAAGTAATAAATCTCATTGAGCAGATGAGTTTCTGTTACATTAGCAGATAAAAATGCTGAATGGATGTTTCAGGATATAATGAAAACCAGCAAGTAATGGAACAACTGGTTTGCTTAATTTTTTTGGTCATAAATGGTTTTATAGTTAAAGGAAGGCCTCAGGGAAAGTTAGGGAAGCACACACAATGTTTGGATTTGGTACAATAAAATCTGTTCTCAAACCACGAAGAAGAAAACGCATTTAAATATTTTGTTGGTCAACAAATGAAATGTATTATAGTCTACTTCATTCAAGCGTCAACAATATCTTGTTTTAGTTAATTGAAATCTGATGGAAAATGCTGCCTTGTCCCTATAGTTTATCTTATTAAATTGTGCTGGAAATAACAAGGTATATATTAAAAAATTCAAGAGTAGGAATATAAAAATGTATTTAATTCTGGGGTTACTATTTAAAAACTTACTAAGAAGATACCATTAACATTTCCTTATCTAATTAGAATACAGCGCAGATGAGTTTTGTAAAACTCAGTTTATTGAAATGAGTTTTAAATATATGTTATCTAATAAAATAGTTAATGATAAGTATCAATACTTCCCCCAACCTGTACTTATTATTGCTGGTGGAACCTGCGAATGGAATATTCTTACAGACAGTCATCCTGGAGTCCTGCCAGCAGATGGCAGTATAACCCTGCTTTTCTAGTCTCGCCTGCTCCAGTTTTTAAAATTATAACTTTTATGGCATCATAGCCTTAATATGCAATGGAGATGAAAAGTTTTCCCCTGGTTGTGTCATTCCATTTGAGGATGTGCAGTGACTCCGTGTAGTGATGTGCTTCTGAAGAGAGAACCTGTTTCTTCCACATGGTGATGCTCCCATACAGATTTTCACATGCTAAATTATTGTGGTAATGCTTTTATTAAATTGCTTGGTGATTTGATACAAAGGTACATGCTCATTGCTAGAGACTGAATGTTGGTGTCTCTTCCCCTTTTCCCTTCCATTAGAATGTTTAAACCCTAATCCTGATTATCTTGGTATTAGAAGATCAGGAATTCAGGGAGGTAATTAGGTTTATATGAGGTCAAGAGGGTAGAGGCTCCATGATGAGATTAATACCCTTACATTAACACACCAGAGGTTTTTCTCTCTTTACCATGTGAAGATACAGCAAGAAAACTATCTGTACCTTGATCTTGGACTTCTCACCTCAGTAACTGTTGTTTAAGTCACCCTTCTATGATAGTTTGTTACAGCAGCTAGAGCTGACTGAGCCATTCATTCCAACTGTTGTGAAACCTTAATATTAAAGAGGGCTAATGTGCAGCTTAAACGTCATCTTACCACTGCTGCACTTCCTCAGTTTCCCCAGTGGGCTGACACTCCTGTTTCAGGCTGCATTTTCCTGTTTACAGGCCTGGAGACTCACTACTTTCTCTTGAGATTTTCTGTGTATACATTTGCTTTCTCACTAGACTGTGAGCTTCTCAAGGACAGCGCTACATTTTCGTTCCCGAAACCCTGTCCTTCCACCCAGTGTTGGGCATTTTGTAGTCATGCAAAAGGATTCGTTGAATGGGTTCAAGTCTTGTCTGAAGGCTCACAGAATGGAAGTTTTTAGGTATGGCTCCGTTTTACAGAGGGGCTTCCTTGGTGGCCAGGGGTAAAGAATCCACCTGCCAATGCAGGAGATGCAAGAGATGTGGGTTTGATCCCTGAGTCGGGAAGATCCTCTGGAGAAGGACATGGCTGGCCACTCCAGGATTCTTGCCTGGGAAATCCCATGGACAGAGGAGCCTTGCAGGCTATAGTCCTTGGGGTCGCAGAAGAGTAGGGCACGACTTAGCACCTAAACCACAGCAACCACCATTTCACAGAGCACCTCAATGATGTATTTAAGGAGAAGCCAAAAATTCTTGCCTTACAAGGTAAAGCCAGACTCCTAACTCTAATTTTGCTGACCACACAAACAAGAAACTTTACCGATTACAGTAATTAATAGAAAATGATATATTGAGTTGCATTGCCCAACTTGAAATGGGGCTACTTTCTAACATAGCAACTTTCTTACAGTTCATTACCAGGAATGAAAAATTTTAAATCTAATGAAATGGCAGAGGAGACAGAATGTCAATACTAAGGTGAAATGAACCTTTAAATGCAGAATTATCAATAAATGTATTATTGATTTTGGGAGAGTAGTCATAGATACAGTCATTTATTTGTGAAGCCACTTACTTTTTATAAATGACTTATTGCAGAAGAAGTGAGGAAAGACTATATTTCATTTCAAAATTCTGGATGCAAGAGATGAAATAATTATCCAAATGACCCTTACATGGATTACATTTCCTTTATTTATGTTACTTTTAATGTCCTAGCATTCTTTATTAGATTATGTACTCGATGACATCTTAAAATTTCTAAGTTGAAAGACTCCATCTGTGAACTATTATTAATATGAAAACGTTTTCTGAGCCCCTGGGACTTTTAGCTGAAGAACATTTTCCCCACAATTCAAGTTTACTTGTCTTCACAGCCAGATTTACTGCTTTCATACGGCCAAGAGAAATGTCCGCGCTGTGCTTCTCCCATCCCTCACCGCAATAGCATCTTGCTAGTACCAATTCCGGGACCGTCTTGTCTTTAGAGGAGACGGATTCTTCCTGGCAGAAGATTTTCCTGTCAACACTTGGGCAGACTGTGAGGATCAGAGGGCCCAGGGAATGTGTGCTCTGCTCAGATCCTGATCACTTAGAACTCAGGCAGTGCACGTGTCCACACACTCCTCGGTCTTTTTCCCGGCAGAGCTCCTTTTGACATCACTTGTTCCGGCTACAGTCAATGGGGTTGCAAAAGAGTTGGACACGACTTAGTAACTAAACAACAACGATTTAATTGGAAAAGGAAAGGAAGAAGCTGCTGAATCTGAAACACCAACCTTACCTTCTTCATCCTTCTGCATTTGAAAAGTGGCTTGCAATTTATTTTTAGTGATTTGGATTAGCTCAAGCCCAGGGATTAGTTAATACTTTGTAATAAATGCCTGTTTTGGAGAAAAGAATACTGAAGTGATCACTGAGGGACCCACTTGTGATAGTAATAAGGAGGGTCATCACCTACTTACCTCTGTTTGTTTCTAAGGATCAGATGAAAAATGGAAATAAAAAATGCTTTGAATTGGAGCATGACTATCTACATTTTAGTTGTTATTATTACTAACTGTGAGTACAGGCCTTGGGCACAGATAAATGTCCTAAATCCATGTCATGGGACTTAGGATTTGAGGAACAGTTACTCTATCTAGTTGCAACTCATCATTATGACATGAATATTCCCTGATTTCTCTTCCTTGACAGAGAAACAAACTAAATCACACTTAGTTTAAAAAAACAAACGAATAGGACCTTCTTCAGAGGTCCCCTCCTACTACTTTGGCTCTTCTGTGTTCAGGAGGGTTAGGAGGGTATGTATACTGTGTTTGGAAATAATTTTCTCTTGTTCTGGTTCTCTTAGTGGCCAAGGTCATCATCAGCAGGGAGTGACTGTTAATCTAGAGGCTCCCACTTATTTTTTTTCACCACATTAATTTACACTAAAGAAGCCAACTTGACATTCACTTGCTCCTAATGGAGGAGCTCTGCGTTCAGGTGGGAGTATTTAATAGCAGTGGGCCCTGCTATTTCTTCTCCATCCTGGTGGCACATGGGTATTGCGCCTCACGGAGTTAAATTGTAGTAGGGAAACATGAAAAGAGAGCTCAAAGATGCTGTCTTGTATGGAACATAATGTGCAGTTATAACAAACAGAGCTTGATAAAATACCAGCAACAGGGAGCACAGTTATTTATTGCTTCAAGGGAAAATCAAGCAAAATAGCTACAAATTGTTTAAAGTACATTCCCTCCATCTTTCTTGAGTTTCAGTCTCTTTAGCTGTGAAACAGAAAAGACCTTTGTTATTTCCCAAGCCAAGATTCGGCTTCCTTGGTGTGCAGTGCCTGCCTTGGCTTCATGTGAAGGAACGAGCTTAAAAGCAAACTGAGAGCAATTAACCTCGACACCATGACAAACAAGTGTACACCTCCACAGAGCCTAGGGGGTGCCTCGGGCTGGATGGATCTCCAGGAGGCTTGGTGTGGGAGCCCTGGCTGGGGAGCTGTCTCATTGTGGTGCTGTACCACCCTTCCTCGGGGCATCAGCCAGGAGCCTGGGGGTGCCCTCTCTTACTTCACACACGTGTGTGTGCTAAGCCACTTTAATGATATCTGACTCTGCACGAACCCAGGGGCTGTAGCGTGCCAGACTCCTCTGTCCATGGGATTCTCTAGGCAAGAATACGGGAGCAGGTTGCGATTCCTCCTCCAGGGGATCTTCCGAACCCAGGGACCAAACCTGTGTCTCCTATAGCTCCTGCACTGCTGGTGGATTGTTTGCACTGAGTCATCGGGAAAGCCTCTGTTATTTCCTGGACAGTATTAAAAAGAAGAGTCGAGTGCTGTGTCAATGGGAAAAAAAAAAAATCAGGAAATGTCAGAAGAACCTCTGACATTGTGTGGAGAACCTCTCGTTTCTCTCTTCCCCAAAACCTTGTTGTGGACTGCCAGCTTCTCTGGTCCATATTGCATCATTGCATCATTATACAGGACAGTGATAGACTTGCTCATGCCCAGGCATGGCCACCTGGCAGAGAGCTCTGCACTCCATGGGTCATCTAAAAACACTTAGTGCTTCACTGACATGGCCAACTTCAAAGATTTCTAAGAGGCAAGTGTCTTTACTAGGCTGAAGGTGTACCCTGATTTCATGAGAGTACATGGGAATGCCTGTGTGTAGTGGCGGCAGCAGACGACCTCATTATCATGGAAACACTGTGCATTGCATTGGTAATGTGTTCTACAATCTTCACTCTATTCTCCTTTTCCTAAGAATATAAGGGCAATTTCAGTAAATGTATCAGAAGTGGAACATAAAGGGATGTCTAGTTAATGATAGGGGCTGTCAGTGTATGAACACTAGTAAAATAATCCAATATGACTTTTATATGTTTGAGGGCTGCCGGAGATTAGATCAGTCAGCATAGCATGCTGCTAGTATCAGACATTTGCAATTAGTCCTCAAATAAATGTTAAGAAGTAGAAAAGCAAAGATCCAGAATTATCACTCCAAGTCCAATTTAGAGACCATCTGCTATAACATATACTGAATTAGACCCCTCAGACCTGGCCAAGAAGTGTGGATAAACCTTTGCAGTGCAGATGCTGTTATTTAACAAAGTCAGTAATGTGAAACATCAGTTTGTTTAGCTTTCTTAAGTGGAAACAGGATAAAACATTTTGCAGAAATGAATGAGTAAGAATGTGGTGATAACCCTTATCAAAACATTTCGAATGACTGCCTAAAATAACACAGCTAGTAAATGGCAGAGAAGTTAAGGCAAATGCAGAAATTGAGTGTTACTCAGCTAAAGCCAGTTATGATTTTTCTGAATGACATTTTTTTCTTTTCACATGAATTAACTGTTTGGATATCTTGTCCATCTGGACAGGGACATCCCAGGTGACTCTGTGGTAAAGAATCTGCCTACCAGAGCAGAAGATGCAGGAGGTCTGGGTTTGATCCCTGGGTCAGGAAGATCCCCTGGAACGGGAAATAGCAACCCACTCAGCTATTCTTGCCTGGGAAATCCCATGGACAGAGAGCCTGCCGGGCCGCAGTCCATGGGGTCCCCAAAAGTCAGACACGACTGAGTGACCGAGCATACACACACAGAAGCAGTTAGCAATACAGTGCCTGTTTTGTGGTGCTTAATTTTTTCAAATCTAAGGGCTGATTGGTTATGCGTGTTTGGTTACTAAGATCCATTTTATTGTTATATAAATTTACCATAGACTATTATTTCTTTAATTCCACAAGAATTGATTGAATATATGCCTAGGATTGGGCTCAGACAGTAAAGAATCTGCCTGCAATGCAGGAGACAGGGGTTCAATCCCTGGATTGGGAAGATCCCTTGAAGAAGAGAATGGCACCCCACTCCAGTATTCTTGCCTGGAGAATTCCATGGACAGAGGAGCCTGGCAGACTACAGTCCATGGGGTCTCAAAGAGTCAGACGCCATTGAGAGACTAACACTTTCACTTTCATGCTTAGGATTGCTGAGATTACAAAACTGTTTGGGACTTGGTCCCTGTCCTCAAGGAGTCTGTAGCTTACTAGAGATATTAAAAGTCTTATGAATAATGAATAGTTCAAGAAAGTACGTGGTTAGTGCCCAGAGTTAGATTTAATGGGTTTGGGGCAGCTTCCTGTAAACCTGGCAGCTGTAGGTTGGATCCTAAACTGCATGCCAGTGGTTTGACCTTAGCTAGCTACATGACTTTTCTCAGATAAATTTTATTTATTTAAAATGGGTAATACAATGTTTTGTGAATATCAATGATATGATATGTGAAAAAGTGCTCTGTAACGCACTTTGCTGCATTCCAGATTACTGTTCAGATTCTGAGAGGGTGAGTTTGCATCTGGTGGAGAGACTTGGCTAAGGAACATTTAATCAGCAGCCTTGAATGGAGAGCTGAAGTTCAAAAGCTGATGGTAGGGTGGGGACTGCAGCCTACAAGGAAGAAAGCCACACAAAGCAGGAAAGAATGAGATTTCTTTCTTTCTTTTTTTCTAAAATAAATTTTACTTGTTTATTTGTTTGTTTTTGGCTGTGCTGGATCTTCATTGTTCCATGCAGGCTTTCTCTAGTTTCGGCTCACGGGCTCTGGAGAGCGGCTCTGTCACTGTGGTCCTTGGGCTTAGTTGCTCCATGGCATTCTTTTTTTAATTGAAGTATAGTTCCCGTGAAATATTATGTAAGTTACAGGCATACAATATAGTGATTGACAATATTAAAGGTTATACTCCATTTACAAAATATTGGCTATATTCCCCGTGTTATATGTTATATATCTTACAAACCCAGTAGTTTTTACTTCCTACTCCTACACCCCTAAATTGTCCCTTCCCCTGCCTCTCTCCATTGCTAACCACTAGTTTGTTCTCTGTATCTGTGAGTCTGCTTCTTTTTTTGGTTAAAATCACTATTTTGTTGTATTTTTAAAATTCTACATATAAGTGGTATCATACAGTATTTGTCTTTTATGGTCTGACTTATTTCACTTAGCATAATACCCTCCAAGTCCATCCATGTGGCTGCAAATGGCAAAATTTAATTCTTTTTTTCATTTTTTGTGGCTGAGTTGTATTCCATCATGTGTGTGTATATTGCATCTTCTTTATCCATTCATCTGCTGATGGACATTTAGGTTGCTTCCATATTTTGGCAACTGTAAATAATGCTTCTATGAACATTGGGGTATGTGTAATTTTTTGAATAAGGGTGTGTTTTTTTTTTTGGCTGTATATACTGAGGAGTGGAATTACTGGGTCATATAGCAGAGTTTTTTTTTTTTAATTGTGATATATGTATACACCATAGGGCTTCCCTGATGGCTCAATGGGTAAAGAATCTGCTTGCCAGTGCAGGAACCACAGGTTCCATCCCTAGGTTGGGAAGATCCCCTGGAGGAGGGCATGGCAACCCACTCTAGTATTCTTGCCTGGAGAATTCCATGGACAGAGGAGCCTAGTGGGCTACAGTCCATGAGGTTGCAAAGAATTGGACACGACTGAACAACTAACACTTTCACCTTTTTTCATATATATAATAAATTTACCATTTTAATATTTAATAATTTTAAAGTGTACATTTCAGTGGCATTAAATATGTTCTCACTGTTGTATATTAACATAAACATATGCATTTTATGTAACTAAGAATGATATTGAATGTGACGTTTTCCATCCTTGTTTTCCTTTTTAAATTTCATTTGGCATTGTTCTATGAGCACATTTCCTTGCTGTCTTAATGAGTTGTAAAGTGTGTTTAAGTAATAGCTGTTGCAAAAAGAGGCAGGAGAATTGGCTCTAATCTCCGCAATAGCATAGACTTGCTCTATAACCTTTACCCAGATGTTCAGCCAATCACAACCTCACTTTTACTGCCTGCAAAATTGGATAATACTTGCTAGCTATTCCCTGGGGGTGCGATGAAGAGCAATGAGGTAATGCCTGGGAATTGCTTTCTCTTCTCGGTAAGAAAGGTGCTATGCATGTAAAGATTGTTATATCACGTTGAGCCCTTGCTGAGCCAAAGATGGAGACAGCGAGGGCGGAACCACTTTCTTCTATTCTTTACCATCAGCCCCCGCATCCTATCTCTGTGAGCTTATGGGCCTCCTTTCTATATGAAGGGCTTATCACATAAACACACAGCTGCATTGTGTTTCTACAGCGACTGAAAATATTTATGGCTTAGAAAGCAGTCATTCTCGATGATTTGATTAGTGTGCTATGAAGACACAGACAATATCAGGAGCATCCAGTAGCATTTCAGTATTCCAGCTTCATCTGTTCCTCTAGTTTATATTTATCATTGTTCCTTAAATCTTAGGTGACGGCTGCTGCCTTTGCTAACAATGTTTCTATCTGTGTGGATAAGTGTGACTGTGTGACCTGCTGTCCTTGCCACACTCCCGAACTGTGTCATTTGTCTGCTCATTGCAGGGCTGACATCTGTTAGTGTATCCACATAATGGAATGGATAAGATGATGCTTTCATGCCCTTCCTCCTAGTACAGAATTCCAGGATTATCTATCACATTTGCCCCCAAATCTATACCTATAATGATAGGACTCTCAAGTATTCTAACAGTGAATTTCTTTGGGGAAGCTGATTCAGCATTCATTTTATGAGACCAGGGTATTCTGTCTTCTGCAAACCTCTTTCCACTTTGAATCTGCATATTGCTTAGTTTTCCATGGATGGTAACTGACATTTCTCTGAAGTCTTCATGAAATTAGAAGGCAGTAGATAGAGAACCCTTCTTCCAACGTCTTCTTACATAGAGTGCTTGCAGTTGACAGCATCTTTAGAATCATTTTATCATCCTTTAAACAGCCTGTGGTACGGGAATCACATATGTGTATTTTAAAGATGAGGGGGCATAGGCTTGAGGCACCTGAAGACAGGCTGTATGTAAATAGATGAATCTGGATGCTAATCCAGGATTGCCATCCTCTACCCCATGCCGAGAGACAAGAGGCAAATTCTTTTCCAAGCAGGATCATGAGAAATAATAAATCAAAATAAGAATTTAGGATGGCTGTATTTTATTCCAGCACTTTTGTCTTTCCTCTCATCTGTGTGATGTTAGTCAGCAGAGACTCTCCCCTTTGCAGTCTGTATATTGTACCGCATCCGAAACAGCACTCTGGACAGTCGGCAAAGGCCTGAGGTCTTATTCTGTTCTCCAGATCAAACAATGAACTGTTTGTTTTTTCCACAGAGGCATTTAAAAATCCTACACATCTGGACAATGCCTCAAGCATCTAGAGAGATCTGCCCGAGTATCAAGAATATTTCAAAGAGCATTTCTGAATAGCAGTCTTTACATTTTATTTCTATTACGCTTCATCTGTGCATTTTGAAATGCATTCCCAGCCCAGTTGTATTCATCCTACCGCCTCTGATAAGAGGAAGGGAGCACACCTTTTATCTCCATTTCACAGATGTGCAGACTGAGTGGCAGGCTGTGTGGAGAGAGCCTCTTGGGCATTCTGACTTATGGAGTCTAATAATGAGACCCCGGGTCCTCCTGTGCCCTCTTGCTCCATGTTATTTCCAATTTGCTTTCTCATCTCGAGAGAGCATTTTCATCTTTTATTTTTGGATGATAGTTTCAAGTTTCATTTGCACCACCAGACCTGTAAATTCTTTTGTTCTGTAGAAGGCCAGGTCAGGATGACATCTCGTTCTTTTGTTTGCAGGGGAGGGGCATCTGATAGATAGGAAGACCTGCACCAGAAATGAATCATTTTCCTTGCTTTTAACTCTGCTTAGTTTATCATATGCCAAAGGCTTAGATTTAAAAGAACTGCAATAATATCTATAGTACTGCCGTTTTTAAAATGTAATACAATACCCAACTTTTTTTATCTTCTAGTACTGCTTATAAACACATAAATATAGATAAATCAATCTTAGAAAATTTATTGCAAATCAAAAAATATATTCACCAAGTTTTTTTTTTTTAACTCTATAGGTGAAACTAAGAATGACTTTCCATTTTCCATGTGCAGAGCTATTGGTAATTTATATTACAAAGTAGTTCTTGCTGGCCATAATGTTATAGAATGTGGTTTTTGTCTATTTTGATTTTTGAAAAGTAAAGAATAGCTTAACAGGAACTATGTGGCATGCTTGATGACCCAATCAGCAGAGACAGATCCTATCTGCTAGATCTCTGCCATGCTCAGTAAGTGTGCACTTGAAGGGGCGAATGCGTGAATGAGTGAATGAGTGTGTAAACTGAGTTGGACAAAGAAAGTTAGTAGAAATCAACTGGATATTGGAGGGCAATTCATGCAATACTTGTTTGGAGATCAACAGAGATAGCCACTGGTGCTGCTGCTGCTAAGTCGCTTCAGTCGTGTCCAACTCTGTGCAACCCCATAGACGGCAGCCCACCAGGCTCTGCCGTCGCTGGGATTCTCCAGGCAAGAACACTGGAGTGGGTTGCCATTTCCTTCTCCAGTGCATGAAAGGAAAAGTGGAAGGGAAGTCGCTCAGTCGTGCTTGACTCTTAACGACCCCATGGACTACAGCCTACCAGGCTCCTCCATCCATGGGATTTTCCAGGCAAGAGTACTGGAGTGGGGTGCCATCGCCTTCTCCAGAGATAGCCACTAAGACTATGTTAACTGACCTCAGGAAAGTCAAGTGGGAAAAGCTATAAACTAGGAAACGATGTTTAAGAATAAATTTCCAGTGAGAGAAAAAAAAAATGAGAGAAACTTCAAAAGCATTGAACACAGCAGGCCAGGCACAGCTCCCCTATATTCTTTTATTTAAGGATCCAAAAATGTGTTGACTGTTCTGTGCTGGGACAGTGTTAGTGGCCGAGTCCACAGACATCAGTCCGGTTGTGGTTCCTGTCTAGTGTTGAGCGAAAATGTCAGTTGCTTAGTCGTGTCTGACTCTTTGCTACTCCACAGACTGTAGCCCACTTGGCTCCTCAGTCCATGAGATTCTCCAGGCAAGAATACTGGAGTGGGTTGCCATTCCCTTCTCCAGGGGATCTTCCCGACCCAGGGATTGAACCCAGGTGTCCACATTGCAGGAAGATTCTTTACTGTCTGAGCCACCAGGGAAACCCTATGGTTCCTGTCTAAGTTCAATCCAAATAGGGGACACAGCCTGGAAATCTATTGATATCAATGTCATATTATTATTGATAAGGTAGTAATGTGTATGTGATTCTTCAAAATTCATAGAAACAGAGTGATCAATTTTGCTTGGCAGGAGGTTTGGTTTTTTTTTTTACAGAGAAAGGATAAGTAAAGATTTTTGTGGTGCTTCAGTTTCATTTTTAAAATGTACACTTGTAGGCAGTTGACCGTAAGGAATGTTGATAGAATCCTTATATCCATCAGCTTTTACCTTCACTGCCATACTAGTCCTTTATGAACAAGACAATGGAGGCCCCGAGAAGCCAAGTAAGGTGTCCAAGGTTACCCAGCTAATGAGTGCATCAAACCTGGTTCTGTGGGGCTTCCAAGCTCATGCTGCTCCTGCCACTTGGCTACCTGGAGTCTCCAGGTATCAGGAGAAATTCCACTGGGCAGGTATGGAGCAGGAGGAGGGAGTTCTGCACAGCAGGAACAGCACCTCAGGGCGAGGGCGGCATCTAAGAGCATGGGGTACTGGGGGACATGAGCACCTGCTTGGGTGAGAAGGCGGAGGCTGTACTGTGTGCTCAGATGTCTGAAAAGCACCCTAATCTATAAAAGGATAAATATCCCTTCCAACCTTGAGGCTTTAAAATAGTTAAGAAATTATCACTGGCCTCAAGGGGCATATTAAATCCTTCATTAATTTCCAAAATATTATTAAGTGCTTACTATTTTCTAGGCTCTATTCTAGGTGTTACAGCAGCTGATATAGCAGTAAGAACACAGAGAAAGTTCATGCCCTTGTGGAGCTTACATAGAAAAGGAAAGAGATGCCAAACAAACGAAGAAACTAAGGAAGAAACTAAGAAAGGAACAGTGATGACTAGTGATCATTGTGATGACTGGTGATCAGTGACTAAGTTCTGCTGAGTCACTAGGTCATGTGTGACTCTCTGCAATGCTATGGACTACAGCCCACCAGGTTAGTCCATGGGATCTCTAGGCAAGAATACTGGAGTGGGTTGCCATTCCTCCTCCAGGAGATCTGCCCAGTGTAATGATCAAACCTGTGTCTCCTGCTTTACAGGGAGATTCTTTACCACTGGAATCACTTGGTGCCAAAGCATAGAGATGATCACTATGAAGCAAAAAGGAGAGAAAGAGAACACAAATGGATGGTGTGGGTTACATTTGAAAGTCATAGAAGGCCTCTACAGTAAGTTGATATTTAGCAATATTATGTAATAGAGGAGATCAGACATATATATATATATATATATATAAGCAACCACAGAATAAGAAGTATTTGATAAATACTAATAAATACTGCAAAGGACATGATAGTATTTAGCTAAAGAAATGAACATTTACTGAGTATGCATATATTTTGGACAACAGGCATTACCTGCACCAATTTTACAGAGGAAAAAAACTGAGATTCAGAGAAGTGAGATAACTTTTCTGATAGCCCACAGCCTGGATTCAAACTCAGATTTGTCTGAATCTAAAACCTGCGGTCTATTCTACCATAAGAGTCTTCTTCTGGGATGAAGGCAGGAAGCTTAAAGGAGGATTTCTTGGGAGAGAGGATGGGCTTCAAAGGAAAGGTGGGATTTTGATATTGGAACGTTTGAAATGTGAATAGCAACAGAACACCCAAGGCAAAAGACAGCAGAAGGGAAAGATGCAGGCTTTGTGTCAAGGCAAGTCGGTTGAAGCCCAGACTAAGAGGGACCCAGAGGGAGAGAGAAAGCTAGAGCTAGGAACAGATTTCAGAACAGAACAGAAATAGAGTCTCCCCTTTATTTGGCAGGCATTGGGAGCAATTGAAGCTGTTCCCCAGGAGATTCTGCTTATCCATAGGATGGGTAAACCCTTTTCAGGGGGCTCCTGTAGTCCTCTATTTCTCTGATTATTTTTATCAAACTCACCAGATGGGGCAGCTTATTGTCGGTGAGTATTATCCACACTCACCTCATGATTACTTCTAGTGTTAACTGGATGCAATATTACATTGAGGCGAGGTACTTGGATAGATAGCTTTGCGTGAAAAAGCTTCAGGTGGGCCAGTGCTCCATTGATTCCTTGAGAAACAGCGTTGTCCCAGACGTCACATTGCCAGGTGGATGTACTGCCTTGGGTGAACTTCATCTGGCTGACCCAGCCCCCAACACGTTGACGAGATGCTGACAGGACGAGAAGGCAGAGGCTAGAGGTGCTGGCATTACAGGGAGCAGTCAGGGAGATGTTATTCAAGAGACAAGAAAGAGCACAACTGAATTCACCTTTGCTCCCAGTTGGAGAGCAGATTGCATTCTTTACAGCAGTGTGATGACTCCAGCCCCCCGCAGTGGAAGGAAAATAGGCTGGGGTGAGCTCTTTAAGGAAGAGCTCGGTGGTATCATGAGAAACCGGTATGTGCTGCTGCCATGCTATTCAGGGTCAGACTTCTAGAGTGTCCTTCAGGCATTTTGGTGGCCCATTATATAACCTGCCCTTTTTAATGCTTCCTGTCTATATTATCCCCCTGTGCATTGTATATCCCGGTCTCTGTGTATCAAGCTGCTTTGTGCCAAAGGTGACAGCCAAAATGTCCTTCAAAATCATCTTTCAGTTTAATTTTTCATTCAGAGACATAGTTTTACAATCAATACCAATGGAAGGGTTCAATGGGCTTTGGAGATCAATCCATTAACTCGAAATTGTTTGCACATTTTTGTATTTATATGCTTTTTTCAGGGGAGTAGTCATGAAATGTTAAAAAATTCCATTACCCTGTTAAGATCAAAACCCCTTTATTTTTCTTGAAATTGCCTTTTTTTCCCTCCCTCCCTCCATTCCTTCCTTCCCTTCTTTACTATCTCCTTTCTACTTTCTCTTCAACTTGTTAGCCAACTTACCAATTACTTTCTAGCAAACCTCTCAATTTTCTTTATTTCTTTTCTCACTTAATTTTGCAAATTTTCTTTTTCTCCATGTAGTATAAAATTGAAAGATTGGGAAACAATGAAGGCAGGAGAGTGGAAAGAATTAGATTAAGTAAGTAAAAGTCATAGGAAGTCAGACAGTGTAGGTTGGATTTGGGTACCAAAGTATTGGTTATCACTTTTTTCTTCCTGTATTTTTCATCCTTCAGTTCAGTTCAGTTCAGTTCAGTCGCTCAGTCACGTCCGACTCTTTGCGACCCCATGAAAGTTGCAGCACGCCAGGCCTCCCTGTCCATCACCAACTCCCGGAGTTCACTCAGACTCACTCCCATCGAGTCAGTGATGCCATCCAGTCATCTCATCCTCTGTCGTCCCCTTCTTCTCCTGCCCCCAATCCCTCCCAGCATCAGAGTCTTTTCCAATGAGTCAACTCTTCGCATGAGGTGCCCAAAGTACGGGAGTTTCAGCTTTAGCATCATTCCTTCCTGGAGAAGGAAATGGCAACCCACTCCAGTATTTTTGCCTGGAAAATCCCATGGATGGAGGAGCCTGGTTGGCTACTGTCCATGGGGTCGCAAAGAGTCGGACACGACTGAGCGACTTCACTATCTATCTATCTATCATTCCTTCCAAAGAAATCCCAGGGCTGATCTCCTTCAGAATGGACTGGTTGGATCTCTTTGCAGTCCAAGGGACTCTCAAGAGTCTTCTCCAACACCACAATTCAAAAGCATCAATTCTTTGGCGCTCAGTCTTCTTCACAGTCCAACTCTCACATCCATACATGACTACTGGAAAAACCATAGCCTTGACTAGACGGAGCTTACCTCTTGGTAAAAGTGCTATAGCATCTGCCAAAAAAAAAAAAAAAAAGAAAGAAAGAAAAGAAACAAAACAACAACAAAAGACCAGGAAGAAAGAATAAAGGAAGAGGCGATCAGAAGAGGTAATGAAGACCTAGGCTCTGCTCCATACAAAAAAAAGGACACCTATGCTAAATTTATGAATTAGGGCTAGAAATGGAAAGTTTTCTTATTTATAAGGGTTAAGATTTAAGAGTTCAAGTGGGTCAAAACAAAAATGTTTAGAATAGATCTGAAGCAACCAATGAATAGAAGCAGAAATGAAGTATAATGAAGACAGATTAGGAAAATGGACTTTAGTTATTTGAGTTAAATGTATCACAGTATATTACTCTAATAAAATATCCATAAAATCAAATTTCTTTAGAACTGTTCTCTAATTTCATGGAATATCAGGATTTGCAGTGTGTTTCTCTCTTTGCAAGATCTGGGCACATTTTAGTATTATTGTAAACTTGAAAATTGGAATTTGTGTACTAAGTTAGCACTATAGTAATGGAGAAAGGAAAAGAAAACTAGTTAGGATTAAACAGACCTGGTTTTGAATCCTGGCTCTGACAGCTACTATTGATTTTTACTTAAGAACAATTTACTTAAACTTTATGGACCTTAACTCCTTCATATATGAAATAGGATTAATAACATTTAATCCATAAAGTTAGGGTGAAATTGAAATCAAATGATTAGTACATGTCATAAAATAGACTTTTAAGAAACATTTGCTCACACCACAGAGACAGGTTTGAAGCAAACCATTTTAAAATTTGTAAGCTGTCTTTCATATAATTTAGTGTTTTTCTCAATAAGTCAAGAATTTTGACCTCATCCATGTGTTTTAATACAAATCATATGTTGTAGTTGGTTATATTTTTCTTTCTCATTCAGAAAGTAAGTGGTTTCAGGCTATCTCTGCTGCTTTACTGTAATATTTAATTTTTTCTCCTCTTTCAATTATCAAAGAAAAAATAGTCACAGAATCACAAACTGTCCACTCTGGTACAATTTCTAGTTTTACTCATCCTCATGCTTGCCACATAGTGAGGGTTCAAAATATATTTACTGTTATTGTTGTTGTTATTACTCCATTTTCCCATGCAGCTAAAAGCAGGAAGATAAGAAATAGCTAAGAAATGCTGCTGCTGCTGCTGCTGCTGCTAAGTCACTTCCGACTCTGTGCTACCCCAGAGACGGCAGCCCACCAGGCTCCCCCGTCCCTGGGATTCTCCAGGCAAGAACACTGGAGTGGGTTGCCATTTCCTTCTCCAGTGCATGAAAGTGAAAAGTCAAAGTGAAGTCGCTCAGTCGTGTCCGACTCCCAGTGACCCCATGGACTGCAGCCCACCATGCTCCTCCATCCATGGGATTTTCTAGGCAAGAGTACTGGAGTGGGTTGCCATTGCCTTGAAGAACTCTTAAAGTGTTTATGCTTTTCCTCTAATTAGAATAAAGTATTTCTACTGGTGCTTAAATGGAGGAATAAAAGTACCCCTCCCTTTTCTCTCTCTGATATGGGTTACTTTTTTATGCAGTAGACTGTTCACTCATTCAAAACTTCACACTTGGTTACCCTTAGCTGGACCCCTACACACACTTTAAAAGGAGCTTTAGATAATAGCTTTTATTAAAGATGCTTCAATCGTACTTTTCTTACAGGACCATTATCCATTAAACAGAAAAAAATATTGTGAACAAAAATTTAAATAAAAAGTTCTGAACAGAGGTTTTAACTTTCTTATTATAAATAGCTATAGAATGTGTGTGGATTTAAATGCCCAAGTGTCTCAGGAATTACTGTAAGACAATTCGAATGATGGGACAGTTCTGAAGGAACAGCACTTCTGTCAAGAGTGACTTCAAGAGACATATACTGGGCTGATTGGCCTATCCACCGCAGCCAATCTGGAGACATCAATATCAGAGGCTGTGTAACACAGACTCATCCATCCTTTCTCCCTGCCCTCTGTTTATTTCATATTTCTTTTGACACCGTGGACTCTTCTTTGTCTGAACCCTACTCAGATAATGAGAACCTGAAATAAGAACATTCAAGAATGCTGTCTACTTCTCAGTTGACATCTTTTCTTGGTTTTAGCCTTTGTTTATAATTGTAGATTTGAAAAAGGTTAACACTTTTTTTTTCCGTTGTATCTTTTGTCAGCGGAAATACTTTCTGTAGTGTTGCAGACTAATCAGATCTGTAGTGGTAATTTTATCATTTTAAGGAGTTAATCTAGCTTGCCTAACTCAATATTCAAACTTCATTATAGTTTCTTTTGTTTTTCTCAAGAATGGAGACATAATATCTCCCAAATACTACTAATGTTTTCTCTCATTTGACTCTCTGTGTGGAATTATATCCAGCATTACAATTTTCTGTTCCTAAATATGTGGAAAAGTAAAAATAGTTCCTCACTGCACTTTTGGGGAAAACAACTTGAGAATGGCGGCCCATCAAAGGTTCAGTGTATTTCTCTTACATATTTCACTTTAACTTTTTTTAGACTTTCTAAAAAATGAATTGTTCAAGGCACTTTTCAGCCTATAATTCCAGCCTACTCAAGTCATTGTTAGTTTTATTGTTTTCCTACCTTGTATTGACTAAATTCCTCCACTTTGTATCATCAGCACATTTCATCACCTTACTGTATTTTCCCTTTTTTAGGTCAGCAAAGTAACTAAAATCAATACTAACACTGATCCTTATCAATCGTCACAAGTCACTTCCCTCCATTTGGTATTGCTGCCTCCCACAGACACCTTTGGTTTCAATATCCTACTCGGGTCATTATCCACTTCAGTAGCTTGTTTCTTCTCGTTCACAGTGTGTATTCTCTCAGTACACATCTCTCAGAGAAGAGCAGGCTTCCTTTTAAAGAGACTCTCATGTCTCGAATCAGAGATCCTTTTAAATAGGATACATGTACTTTTGAGAAAGCAGTGGCATGTTACTTCTTAAGGAAGTAAAAATTCAATTACACTTCAGATGGACAGTGACTAACTACTGGACAAAATTCAGGCATGGGAGACAGATTACATAGACACCAGTCTATCCCTGATTCACCTTTGCCACTGGTGATTCCAGATAAGCCACTTAAATGCTTAATTTTGACTTTATGTTGGAATCTCTGTTACTACTAGTGAATGCATTACATAGCTGTGAAATATCAGTGCAATAATAATGCATTGAGACCATCATCTCTAAAGAGGTATTTAACTTCAGATATGCAGATGGCACCACCCTTATAGCAGAAAGTGAAGAGGAACTAAAAAGCCTCTTGATGAAAGTGAAAGAGGAGAGTGAAAAAGTTGGCTTGAAGCTCAACATTCAGAAAACAAAGATCATGGCATCCGGTCCCATCACTTCATGGGAAATAGATGGGGAAGCAGGGGAAACAGTGTCAGACTTGATTTTTTTGGGCTCCAAAATCACTGCAGATGGTGACTGCAGCCATGAAATTAAAAGATGCTTACTCCTTGGACAGAAAGTTATGACCAACCTAGACAGCATATTAAAAAGCAGAGATATTATTTTGCCAACAAAGGTCCATCTAGTCAAGACTATGGTTTTTCCAGTAGTCATGTATGGATGTGAGAGTTGGACTGTGAAGAAAGCTGAGCACCAAAGAATTGATGCTTTTGAACTGTGGTGTTGGAAAAGACTCTTGAGAGTCCCTTGGACTGCAAGGACATCCAACCAGTCCATTCTGAAGGAGATCAGCCCTGGGATTTCTTTGGAAGGAATGATGCTAAAGCTGAAACTCCAGTACTTTGGCCACCTCATGTGAAGTGTTGACTCATTGGAAAAGACTTAGATGCTGGGAGGGATTGGGGGCAGGAGGAGAAGGGGACAACAGAGGATGAGATGGCTGGATGGCATCACTGACTCTATGGATGTGAGTCTGAGTGAACTCCGGGAGTTGATGTTGGACAGGGAGGACTGGCGTGCTGCAATTCATGGGGTCACAAACAGTCGGACACGACTGAGCGACTGAACTGAACTGAACTGAAAGACGTATTTAAGTGAGAAAGGAGTGCTGAATTCCTTCTGTAGAAAAGGGATTTCACAAACTCTATCATAAATATTACTAGGGTCTAACATCCTGGAACAGCCTGACCATTGAATTTAGACCCGGAAATTTTATAGTAACAATTCTGATGCTGATTCAAGAGCCCAGTTAATTCTTTCACAGGTTATAATTAATGAACAAAAACTTAAAAGAAGTTGCTTATATCACTTTTTTCATATCTCTGTAAATATTTCTAAAGAGTTAAAGAATAAAAAGTCCAAGAATTTCCAAGGGACCTACCACCATGTCACTGATTATATTGTGAATTTTCAATATTAGGCATATACTCTGTGTTCTAGATTTCATGATTTTAAATCCAGCCTATTTTCTTGTGATGTTTTGAGCTTGGTTTATGATCTGCACAACCTGGCTCACTTTATTTGCCATAAAGAACAATGTCCTTTGTGCAAAATTATATCATGTCTGTAAATTGCCACTTTGCTCTGATTTCATTAAAATAAAAATATTGGATAACTAATTACTTCTGTATTTAAAAAAAACCACAGTGGTCATAATTTCAGCTTGAAATCATTTAGTTAATAGATAACTTTGTAGCATGTGTACAGTACTGGCTGCATCAGATTCCTTGGATTAATTCTGATGAATAAAAGGCCATCACATGAATCTTGGAGGCAATGAATTAGAAACACAAAAACAGAACAAGTAACTGAAGATTCAGAGGAGAGATAAGAAGGAAAAAAGGTAAAAATTACGCAACTTGTGGACACAGCATGCTGCACTTCCTGTCTTTGGGGACTGGGGTCTGTCTACCTCTCATCATTTTAGCTGTTGTTTTAATGAATGTCAAATTACCACAGTCTCCTAAGATTTCAGTTACGAAGACCTTCTGATGAGTCTTTTACCTGGTTTCCTTTCAATGCAGCAGGAATTATAATGAAGAAATTAAATCATTCTTTATAGACAATAGAAATACAGTCCCAAAAGCTTTTATGATTTGATGTCCTCTTGGCAACAGCTTTAACTGAGTTTCAGGCTTATATTTAATATTTTGGAAGATTGCCTTTTCAAGACAAAAATAAGTTTCTGAAATAACGATGTCCTTAAAGTGAATACAAATCCCCATATCTTTGTGTTAGTAATTTATTACTCAATCCCATAGAAATACCAAGGCACAACGATTCCTTTGTTTACAATTAAGAAAAAGGTAAAAGATACTTTATTTTTATATAAAAATTTTCACTGAGTGTCTATGATGTTGCAGGGATTGTGGTAAGTGCCAATATATAACTGAACAGGACAAATATGCCTGCTTTTATAAAGCCTGTGTTATAGTGAAGGATTCAGGAGTTTAAACAGGCAACTGTATAGCAGTGTGACAAAAGCTGTGATGGGGAATTATACCTAATTATGCCTAATGAAGTATAATTCCCTATTCCCTATCACATGGGAATACCAAGGAAGGGTACAATTCACCCTAGATTTGGGATTCAAGGAGGATTTCCTGTATGAGGTGAGAGATAATCTGAAATTTGAGGAAGACTAAGAGGAAAGCAGTGCTCTAGCAATAATTGTGGAAAGGTTTGAGGGTGTGCATGGATCAGAAATAGTTTGATTCACTGACTGAATGATGGTGTTAGTGGTAATGGTGTTAATCATAGAGAACTTGGAGGCTAGAGAGATTGGCAAGATCTAGACGTGCTCTAAGATGTGTTAAACTGAAACTGAAACTTAGTCACTCAATCACGTCCAACTCTTTGCAACCCCATGAACTGTAGCCTGCCAGACTCCTCTGTCCTTGGGATTTCCCAGGGAGTAATACTGGAGTGGGTTGCCGTTTCCTTCTCCATGAGGTCTTCCTGACCCAGGGATTGAACATGGGTCTCCTGCATTGCAGGCAGATTCTTTACTGTCTGAGCCACCAGGGAAGGCTAAGATGTGTTCTGTTCAGTTCAGTCGCTCAGTCGTGTCCGACTCTTTGTGACCCCATGAATCGCAGCACGCCAGGCCTCCCTGTCCATCACCAGCTCCTGGAGTTTACTCAAACTCATGTCCATCGAGTTGGTGATGCCATCCAGCCATCTCATCCTCTGTTGTTCCCTTCTCTTCCTGACCCCAATCCCTCCCAGCACCAGAGTCTTTTCCAATGAGTCAACTCTTCGCACGAGGTGGCCAAAGTATTAGAGTTTCAGCTTTAGCATCAGTCCTTCCAATGAACACCCAGGACTGATCTCCTTTAGAATGGACTGGTTGGATCTCCTTACAGTCCAAGGGATGCTCAAGAGTCATCTCCAGCACCACAGTTAAAAGCATCAATTCTTTGGCGCTCAGCTTTCTTCACAGTCCAACTCTCACATCCATACATGACCACTGGAAAAACCATAGCCTTGACTAGACAGACCTTTGTTGGCAAAGTAATGTCTCTGCTTTTAGGGAGACTGAAGTTTATCCTGATGCAAGGGACTGATAAGTTTAAAGGGGAAAATGGCATAATTAAATTTAGTTTGGGAAGATCAGTCAAATCACTGAGCAATATCTAGCAAGAAACTGAGTTTTCAGTATCTCTAAATATATGGGACATAATACATGTATAGATTTATGTTTAGATTCAGTATACATGTGCTTCTATTTTTAGCAGTAGCATTCTAGATTCTTTGACAGAACTTCCTTCTAAAAGGGCTTCCCTGGTGGTGCAGAGGTTAAAGCCTCTGCCTGCAATGTGGGAGACCTGGGTTCGATCCCTGGGTCAGGAAGATCCCCTGGAGAAGGAAATGGCAACCCACTCCAGTATTCTTGCCTGGAGAACCCCATGGACAGAGGAGCTTGGTGGGTTGCAGTCCATGGGTTGCAAAGAGTCGGACACGACTGAGCGACTTCACCTTCCCCTTCTGACTAAAAACAACGGAAAATCTTCCACATTATTTTATCATTGATATTCTGGCAAGGAATTAAATTCTCAGAGGCAAAAACCTAAGCATAAGTGAGAACTCAGGCAGATAACTGGAACCCTGAGGTCAACTTCCCACCTGAAAATATTTGCCAAATCCAAGTGACCGGATCTTTAATTTTTATGTCTCCACAGTATATGGAAAATGGGAGAAATAGCCTAGGGACTGCTATGTGTGTGTGTTAGTCGCTCAGTTGTGTCTCACTCTTTGTGACCCCACCAACTGTAGCCTGCCAGGCTTCTCTGTGCATGGAATTCTCCAGGCAAGAATACTGGAGTGGACTGCCATTCCCTTCTCCAGAAGATCCTCCCCACCCAGGGATCGAACCCTGGCCTCCTGCATTGCAGGCAGATTCTTTACCGTTTGAGCTAAGTACGGGGGTTTTAAAAACATAGTCCATAGACCCCCCTGAACCCCTGTACCCTCAGGATAAGGATGAAATAAAAATTCAGAATAATACTCCTTGCCTTGACACTGTTAACCGTAGCAAAGGAAATCTCTCAAAGTTTGACAATGATTTGAAGGAAAAAAGATCTCTTTGGATTTTCTAGCCACAGGACAGTCCTCAGGTAGTTTTGAAATCCTTTGAGTTCAGTATGTTTTAGGGATATGAAAGAAAAAAATACAAATCTTCTCTGGAGGAATTCACCTTCAATTCAGTTCTCAAATAATTCCCATGAATGTCCTGAGGAATATGGATTTATAGCCCAAATTCCAAAACACAAAAGAAACAAAACAGGAAAGTGAGAACTATCGGAAATAGAAGATGGTAGTATCAAGTTAGAAAAGCCTTCAGACACTGAAGATCTTAGAGACAATAGAAAATAAGCATGGTTACTCAGTTTTATTAATAGAAAAAATATAACATTTAAAAAATAATGAGTAAGCTAATAAAATTATTAAGCAGATATGAAAAAATTAAAATTTCTAGAAATGTAAAAAGCAATTTTTAAAACTAAAAGTACAATGAACAGATTTAATATAAGACTAGAAATAGCATAAGAGAAAATTAGTGAATTGGAAGACATAGTTGAAGATATTATGCAGAAAGAGATATCAAGAGACAAAAAGAGGTTAAGAGCATAGAATATAGAGTGAGAAAGTATAGCTTATTTCTACTCAAAGTTCTAGAAAGAGAGAACATGGAGAAAGGGGGAAATAAAATATTTCAAGAAATAATGGCTGTAAATTTCCCAGAATTGGTAAGAGATACCAACCTTAAATCATGAAAGTCTAGTGAATCTATCCAAGAAGGGTATATAAAAATCTGTATCTAAATTCATGATCCCAAAATTACAGAATCCAAAGAATATTTTAATTTGATATAAAATGTTCTGATAAACTACCTGTAAATAAAATGATAAAACATTGAAACCTTTTATTTATAGAGATTTCCCTGTATTATCATAGTAATTGATGATAACTAATTTTCTAGTCAAAATTGAGTCACACTTTGGCTCTACTCATTTGTTTATTTACCATTTTATTTTGTATTGTATCTAATTTTTAAGCACATGACCATCTGGTAATATTCCCAGCATCTTGGACACCTAGGGTAAAAAGAGGTCATCCTTTACAGGGTCATTTATTAAAGGGTAAATAAATAAGTGCCATTTATTCTAGTACTTACTTTAAAAAAATAAGAAAATAGGAGTACTGCTTTCCTGTATTATAGGGCTACTTAACAGTTTCAGACTCGTCTCAAATAAGAAATCATTCTAAATGACTAATTACTCCTGCCTTTCCCCTTCTCTAGTCTGTTGAAGGGAAAGACCATAGTTTAAATAATAATACTGACAATACTCACATGACAGGTAAATGCTCTTTGCTGAAACAGTGTTGGTGAAACTGAAGTAAAATTGGAGTCTTTTTTTTTTTCTCAGTCACATTTTTTATTGCTGTTATAAATAGAAATTTCAAGGGCACAGTGGGAAGAAATATTGCTTTTTGGCTTAAAGCCACAAATTACATTTTAATCAACCACTAAAAAAATATTATATATAGGAATTGCTGTTAAGATTCACAAAAACGCCTTTCCCCAAGATTGCTGAGAGCAGAAAAAAGATACATTCGCTCTCAAGGGGGAGAATACTTTTAAGAGATGCACCTTTGTTCCACGTGGAACATTCGATTTCTAAATTAAACTTACATTTTAAATTAAACAATAGTATGTCCAAAGCAATAGCATTCCATAATAATTCTTGTCTTCTCATTGTATCTGGCCTGAATATTAATGGAAATATCAACAAACTTTATTTTCTTAGCCTCCTATCCCCCTAAGCGCTATGCAAGCTTAATAATGTTTCCGAATTTGGCTTCTTTTTATAGCTGCAGTTATTTTTGTTTTCATAATTTTCTAGGCCATCTTAATTTAATATATATTAAATATCTTCACAACTTCACTTAATGGAATGGCAACAATTTTTTCAAAACAAAAACATTTTATTACTCAGACAAATTATGTTGTTAAGGGAGAAATGTTATATGGGTATAAAAAGAAATAAGTATGCTGATTTGGGGCTCAGAAGTCTAAGGAAAACCTACAGATGATTCCCTGAGTGTCAAAGCCAGTAATTTCACACAATCACACGGGTACTCACAACATCTTTGTGTACCTGTCTGCAACTCAGGGAAGCATCTGGCCAGGAGAGAACTGCTTTTTATGAATTCCCACGTCCATTTGTCCCCACCAAACCCATACGTTTCTTAGAACAAAGAGTGAATAAATGTGACTTCTGTACACCAGATGAATAGGATAATTAACACTGGTAATGTAGGATAATAATTAAAATCTTTTTCCTGCTTGACTTGATGGCTGGCTACTCTCATCTCTCCCTCTAGATGGCAGTGGCGCTCTTTCATTTTGAGACTGTTAAGCGGTCTTTTTTTTTTTTTTTTTTTAAATCTGTTCTCTTTTGCTCTCCTGGATAGGTGTTCTCAGCTCCGCTGGGTGATGATTTAAACAATGCTTTGATGCTGTAGGATGTTGGTGTTCACAAATCAGGTCTATTCTTTTCTTTTTTTTTTTTTCTAAAAAGATAATATACTGCTTTTTCAAAGTCAATTAACACGTAGGATGAATGAAATGGGGAAAGCAAAAATCTAAAGGGTTGCCTTGAAACCTTTCGGTATTATTCGACTTTCATCAAGGAATTGCAAATCATTGGGGGAAAAAGGAAATAATAATTAGTTCATTTTGTTTCTTGATAACACACAATAAGATGGCTTCATATGACTTTCTGCTTAATTTCCTATGAAGCCCGTGGTGTGCTCAGAATGCTGGCTGGTAAATTCTGTCTTGCAGTCTTAAAGGCAGTTGGGATGCTTTGGGGACAATTTATGCATTGGGAGAGGGCTGTTGTAGAGAAGCCCTAAAATTTCTGGATTGTGATGTAGTCGAATACATTTTATAGAAGAAAATTGCCCGGTTTGTGGCAGAGCAGAAGATGATAAAAAGATGATAAAACGGCAAAAATTAGAGGACTTTCTTTCACCATACAATCAGCATTAACTCCTATCCCAAATCAATGTTAAGTGAACTGAAGCTCAAGAGTCAGTACAAATCGGCCGCATAAACAGGTAGGAAGTCTGTGTTCTGACCTCAAAGACATTTGGAAATCATTACCTGAGTATCAAGATGGTTCCCGAATGAGCATTTCTGAATCTAGCAGCTCAAGGTTCTAATAACTTTTGAATTTCATTTAGGAAACAAGCTTGGACACCCCCAAACAATAAGCAGATATTAAAAAAAAATAACTGAATGCATTGCGAATGAGATTATTAACAAATTGACTTTTAAATTGACTGCTGGCCATGTGCCGGTTTGGACAGGCCGACACAGAGCTGTGCATTGCCCACACCTCTCACATCATGCCTCACAGTTAAGATTGCAGTCACAGTTCCTTTTTTATTTTAATATTGAAAGACCTTCGCTCGGTTTAATAACCTTTTCCTTCTTGAATAAGGAGTTTCTGTTTGCAATCACATGAATAAAAAAGACCTGCTCCTGAAGCTCTGGGAGATTATTTCATGCCTAGCTACAAAAATAAGGTTTTGAAAGAGCAGAAGAAATAGAATAACTACATAATGAGTGAATTCTTGTGAGGTAAATTATTATTCAGGATTTCTGAACTGATCTTTTTTAAAAAAGCAAATAATAATAATTACAATCCTACCAATACTGCTGCCTGGTGGGAGACAACAGTAGCTTTGCTGGAAATACTGCTGGGCGCCTGCACTCTGTTCCATGCCCCTATTTCAGCCTGAAACATTAGAAACCCAGGAAAAGACCTGCATTCACCCAATGGGCAATGTTTCCTAGCTTGGATTCTGTATCCATTTCCAACTGCACAGGGATGGGCATGGCTGTGTGTGCCCTTTCACCATCTGTGGGTCAGAGTTGGAGACTTCAGGTAAATTATATGGCAGAAGGGTTGATTCAAACTATGATGTTTCATCACTAGAAATGTTTCTGTCTGTATCATTCAAACTTACACAGTCAAAACCAATAATCTGGTAATTGAAATTAATTGAAGGCACACAGGAAAGGGTGAGTGCAAGCCTGTATTTCTCTGGTCAGGGTCTCCCCTTCTAGTTCTGATATCCTCATTAGAATCTGCTGCTTCACTCACCCTGAGCTTTTGACCTTCTTCACCATTTCTTTTCACAACCAGTGGGACCAACCTGTATTCCCATTTGAGAAAACTTTATAATGACAAATATCTCCCTTTGCATTCAGCTGAAGGTTTTAGCTGCATTTTGGAGCAAGGTTTAAATTCAGAGCTGGCTAGAGCATTTGGGAAGGTCTGGTAGGAGGGAAGAGGGTGTGGAGGACTGATTTCCCTACTGTCATCAGGAACTCTGGCAGAGGGAGTGGTGGTTGATCTCAGGGCAGAGGCTCACTGTGCTCTTGACCTATTTCTGGTCCAAGCATGCTCTCTCTCTCTTTGCTGTCATGAAGAAGTTCCATGTCTGTCTTCCCCTCAACTCCCACATCAGCACATTCAGGACATGTGACACAAGATTGTCACCAGAATCAGCCCAGGCCTCTCCTTGTCAAAAGGACCATCAGCACCTGACCCCCCTCTTCCCAAGCGACTCAGTGTCTGGCAGGTGTTACAAACTAAAATTGAGTTTTGTGGCAGCTGCTCCTAGAACCTCTGAGACAGTGCTGCACGCCTGGAGGTCTGGGAACAATGAGGAAGCTGCCCATCACCGTCTTTGCCAGAGCCTGCTCCTGCCTCCAGAGATGTGACTGCTTGCAGAGAAAAGTTGTTTTATCTCACATGAAAAAAAATTTTTTTTTCCTTTTGCTTGTTTACCCAGTGCTCACCATTTAAACATAACGCAGCCTCTTCATTAAGGGGTAAACTTAGGAAACGTTACTCCTGCTTGCATTTTCTTCAAGGTTCCAACACACCTCAGCAAGCTTTCAGACAGCAGTCACCTAGCAACAATTTTTCCATACATTAAATGATTTCAGACTCTCATGTTTCCTCCATGAGAACTGTATATTTCACCTTCTCTATCCCTTTTACAGCTCCAGGAAAGAGCAACCAAGAAAGAGAAAATACATTCAGTTTCATCATAAAATATCCTTTTTAAATGATGGCTTTTAAACGGGGAAGTGTCTTTTGTCATAGTCTAATAATCCATTTGTGACTTTTAAGTGGCTGGATATTAGGAAGGATCAAGTTCTGTGGCAAGTGACAGAAATACCAAAAATAGAGTGAGCTTTACCAGAGAGAAAAGGTAACACAGGTAGTCCTGGGCTGGTATGACAGTGCCTGACTCATGGGGAATGCAGTTCATGGTTTCTGATTCGTCTGCCACGCTCTACATTGCAATCTCTGTTTCTTTGTCTGACACGGTTGTTGGAGGTCCAGTCATCCTATCCTCATTTTGGAGACCAGGAAGAAGAAAAGAGAAATAAAAAGGCATCTTCACCTTATGGTTACTTCCCAGGAATTTCACAAATTCCGCCTACATGCCATTGGCCCGGACTTAGTCATAATCACACAGCACTTCAGTGTGATCTTTATTTTGTGCCTTCGCGTGACCAATTAATATTCAAGGGTTCTATCACTGAGGAAAGAGAGGACTGATATTGAAGAACACCTAATAGTCTCTGCTGCTGCTGCTGCTGCTAAGTCGCTTCAGTCATGTCTGACTCTGTGCGACCCCATAGACAGCAGCCCACCAGGCTCCCCCGTCCCTGGGATTCTCCAGGCAAGAACACTGGAGTGGATTGCCATTTCCTTCTCCAATGGATGAAAGTGAAAAGTCAAAGTGAAGTCACTCAGTCATATCCGACTCTTAGTGAGCCCATGGAATGCAGCCTACCAGGCTCCTCTGTCCATGGGATTTTCCAGGCAAGAGTACTGGAGTGGGTTACCATTGCCTTCTCCCTAATAGTCTCTGCTACAGATCAAATATTAAAATTCAGATAAACTGCAGAATTTATATTTCATCACTAGCTCTTTTGTTCTTCCAGAAGGGGAAAATAAAACATATTTTCTTGTCTTCTTATGAGAGGAATAGATGACAGAGATGAAAATGTAGACATGATCTGAGTTGCAATTGTCAGTAGATTTTGAAAACATCCTAGTGTATTATATGGAGGCTTAAATAACATTAGAATGATATTGCAGTGAAGCAATATTAGAAATTAATTGTGCTGTTTATCACCCTGAGGAATTCAGAGTAAGGTCCATCTTTTTGTCCATCTGGGCATTTTCAGACATGCACACACTGCTATATTTAAAGCATGATAATGTATACTCCAAATTCTATGCCAGCAGGGGTGGCAATTGAACTGGCAACCATTGTTTGATTATACCCAGAGATTCTGTGGGTCAGAAATTCAGATAGGGCAAATTGGGGATGTTTGCATCTGCCCCACCAAGTTTGAAGCCTCTATGTAGAAGGTTTGAAAGATTAGGCATGCCATATTTGAAGGCTTCTTCATTCACATATCCAGTATCTGGGCATGTTAGTCACCCAGTTGTGTCCAACTCTGCAGTCCTGTGGACTGTAGCCCCCCAGCCTCCTCTGTCCATGGGATTCTCCAGACAAGAATTCTAGAGTGGGTAGCCATTCCCTTCTCTGGGGGATCTTCCTGATCCAGGGATCAAACCCAGGACTACTGCACTGCAGACAGATTCGTTACCATCTGAACCACCAGAGAAGCCCCCCGACTGTGATTCAAAGACTGAACTAAACTGGGATAGTTGGCGAGATGCTCTGTATATGGCCTTTCCACATGGCCCGGGCACCCTTATAGCATGGTGGCCTCTGAACTGATCGACTTCTTACAGGGGAGCTCAGGGTGCCGAGACCACGTGTTTTCATGAACAAGGGCAAAGCAGCATGGCCTTTCATGATCAAACTTCAAAAGTTCACTCCATCATTTTGCCATATTCTATTGACCGAAGCAACAATAGCTGACCCAGATTCAAGAGAAGTAGACATACACCCTGCCTCTTAAGAGGAAGAGAGTCAAATAACTTTCATCCATGATTTAAAACTGCAAAGAGTCAGAGACGACTGAGTGATGGAACAATGTTTTAAAACCACCAGTCACAGGAATCAACAATGAGAAATGCCCTATTCCAGAGTAACAGGGAATTTGTGGAATTTTCAAAACTACAGATAATATGTTAAGTCAAAACCAGCTCTGCTAAACATCCAAAATGAAAGAGCAGGTCTGGAAGTTAATTGGTTTGGTTGTACTCATTAAATAAATGATTCTCCAAAAGAAAAAAAAATAAACTAAAATGGATAACCAACAAGGACCTACTGTATAGCACATGGAACTCTGCTCAGTGTTATGTGGCAGCCTGGATGGGAGAGGTGTTTGGGGGAGATTGGATACATATAGGTGTATGGCTGATTCCCTTCTCTGTCCACCCCAAAGGATCACAAAACTGTTAACTGGCTATACTCTGATGTAAAACAAAAATTTTTTAAATGTGGGAAAAAATATATTACTAAAAGAATTTCCTATGAGTTGTGTGTCACAGCGTGGAGACAAGTTTATAGAGTACCAGTCATTAACAGAAAACTTAACTAAATGGCGGAATGTGTGCTGAAAAGTATCTGGGTTTATGGAAATGTTGAAGACATTTAATAACATATCTGAGTTTAATGAGAGTAAGAATTTAAAGTTTACCTATAGAAGGTGGCTTGGCATCTAGGCCTATACCAGCTACCTACTTCCTGAGTCAGCAGTTGTTGTCATGCTAAGTCATGTGTGACTCTTTGTCACCCCATGGACTGAAGCATGCCAGGCTTCCCTGTCCTCCAGTCTCCCAGAGTTCGCTCAAATTCATGTCCGTTGAGTCAGTGATGCTATCTTAGCCATCTCATCTTCTGCCGTCTTCTTCTCCTATTGCTTTCTATCTTTCCCAGCGTCAGGGTCTTTTCCAATGAGTTGGCTCTTTGTATCACATGGCCAAAGTATTGGAGTTTTATCTTCAGCACCAGCCTTTCCAATGAATATTCAGGGTTGATTTCCTTTAGGATTGACTGGTTTGCTCTCCTTGCTGTCCAGGGGACTCTCAAGAGTCTTCTCCAGCACCACAATTTGAAAGTATCAATGCTTTGGTGTTCAGCCTTCTTTATAGTCCGACTCTCACATCCAGACATGACTACTGGAAAAACCATAGCTTTTATTATATGTATCTTTGTTGACAAAGTAATGTGTCTCCTTTTTAATGTGCTGCCTATATTTATCATGGAGAAGGAAATGGCAACCCACTCTAGTATTCTTGCCTGGAGAATCCTAGGGACAGAGGAACCTGGTGGGTTGCTGTCTATGGGGTTGCACAGAGTCGGACATGATTGAAGCAACTTAGCAGCAGCAGGGTTATCATAGCTTTCCTTCCAAGGAGCAAATGTCTTTTAATTTCATAGCTGTAGTTACTGTCTGCAGTGACTGTGGAGCCAAGGAAGAAAATCTATCACTGCTTCCAATTTTTCCCCTTCTATTTGCCATGAAGTGATGGGACTGGATGCCATGATCATAGATTTTTGAATGTGAGTTTTAAGCCAGCTTTTTCACTCTCCTCTTTCACCCTCATCAAGAAGCTCTTTTGTTCCTCTTCACTTTCTGGCATTAGAGTGGTTCATCTGCATATCTGAAGTGAAAGAAAGTGAGAGTGAAAGTGAAGTCACTCAGTCCTTTCCGACTCTTTGTGACCCCGTAGACTGTAGCTTACCACGTTCCTCCATCCATGGGGTTTTTCAGGCAAGAATATTGGAGTGGGTTGCCATTTCCTTCTGCATATCTGAAGTTATTGATATTTCTCCTGGCAATCTTGATTACAGCTTGTGATTCATCCAGCTGTACATTTTGCATGATGTACTCTGCATACAAGTTAAATAAACAGGGTGACAACGTACACAGCCTTGTCATGCTCCTTTTCTGATTTTGAACCAGTCAGTTGTTCCATGTAAGGTTCTAACCATTGCTTCTTGACCTGCATACAGGTTTCTCAAGAGCCAGGTAAGGTATCCCCATATCTTTAAGAAATGTAAGAATTTTCCACCATTTGTTGTGATCCACACAGTCAAAGGCTTTAGTATAGTCAATGAAGCAGAAGTAGATGTTTTTCTGGAATTCCCTTGCTTTCTCTATAATCTCATGAATGTTGATTCGTTTTCTGGTTCTGCTTTTTCTAAACCCAACTTGTACATCTGGAAGTTCTCTGTTATTATACTGCTGAAGCCTAGGTTGAAGGATTTTGAGCATCACCTTACTAGCATGCAAAATGAGCACAATTAATTGTAGTTTGAACATTCTTTCACACTGTTCTTCCTTGGGATTGAAATGAAAACTGACCTTTTCCAGTCCTGTGGCCACTGCTGAGTTTTCCAAATTTGCTGACATATTGAGTGCAATATTTTAACAGCATCATCTTTTAGGATTTGAAACAGCTCACCGGGAATTCCATCACCTCCATTAGATTTGTTTTTAGTAATGCTTCTTAAGGCCCACTTGACTTTACACACCAGGATGCCTGTCTCTAGGTGCATGACCACATCATCATGGTTATCCAGGTCATTAAGACCTTTTTGTGTATAGTTCTTCTATGTATTCTTGCCACCTCTTCTTATTCTCTTTTGCTTCTGTTTAGTCTTTGCTGTTTCTGTCCTTTATTTTGCCCATCCTTGCAGGAAATATTCCCTTGATAGCTCCAATTTTCTTGATGCGATTTCTGGTCTTTCCCATTCTATTGTTTTCCTCTACTTCTTTGCACTGTTCATTTAGTAAGGCTTTCTTATCTCTCCTTGCTATCCTCTGGAACTCTGCATTCAGTTGGGTATATCTTTCCCTTTCTCTCTTGCCTTTCACTTCTCTTCTTTTCTCAGTTGTATGTAAGGCCTCCTCAGAGAATGACTTTGCCTTCTTGCATTTCTTTTTCACTGGGATGGTTTTGGTCATCACCTCTGAACCTCTGTCCTTAGTTATTTAGGCACTCTGCCTACCAGATCTAATCCTTGAATCTAATGTTTCAGGTTCCTGTGCAATATTGTTCTTACAGCATCGGGCTTTACTTTCACCACCAGACATATCCAGAACTGAGCATCATTCTGCTTGGTCCCAGCCTCCTCATTCTTTCTGAAATGTTAGGAATTGACCTGGTCTTCTGCAGTAGCATACGGAACACTATCTGAACGAAGGGGGCTCATCTTCCAGTGTTGCGTGCTTCTGCATTTTCAGATTGTTCATGGGATTCTCGGGGCAAGAACACCAGAGTGGGTTGCCATTCCCTCCTTTAGTGGCCTGTGTTCTGTCAGAGCTCTTCACTATGACCCGTTTGTCTTGGGTAGCCCTGCATGGAGTGGCTTATTGAGTCATTCAAGCCACTTCTCCATGACAAGGCTGAGAACCATGAAGGGGTGAGTCAGCAGAGTCACCCCTTAATTAGTTGAATATGTTCTGTTGGTTAGTTCTATGCTGTTAAAACATGTATTAGTATATGGATGCCTGTTCCTCACCTCAGATACTGATTTATTGGTCTGGTGTGGGTCCAGATAGTGGCCTTTTCAGGGGAAGTTTTCCGTATAATACTGGCACATGTCCAGGTGTGAGAATTAGCAGGTTAGATGTCCCCAAATCAGACTCCTTTCACTCTATGCAATAACCTCCTAGGAAATATCATCGAACTAAATATTAATGCCATGAACAACTTTGTAGTCTTTGGAAGGTGGTTCAATTCATACATTAAATAATTTATCATTTCATGTTTATATTCTTGAAGTCAGTAGTAGATAAAAGTGTAGACTTGAAGTCACACTTATATGTATCCAAAACACAGTTCTACACAATAGCTGTGTGATTGGGATCAGTCGCTTGTTCTATATATGGTTTCTTTTCTCACCTGAAAAATGAGGTTTCCTTCCTTGCAGTAGAGTTAGGGTGATGATTAAATGAACAATTTAAGTAAAATGCTTAGTGAACTGCCTGACATAATACAAGAGCTATTAACATTTTTACAGTATGTCTTCAAGATTGATGGGACAGATATCATTAGCATACTTTAGTAATTAAATAATTATAGGTAAGTTAAATATCTTACTCTGGGTAATTTGACTGATCAATTTATTTGAGTCTCTCCAGTGTGAACATCCTGACTGCTTTGGACCTTATGAGAACCTAAAATGTGTATGCAATATCCAGCACTGTTAGCAAGTCAGGCACAAAGGAGAACCATAGGAAGTATTTTAGTAGCAGAGATTGCATACTAACATCCAAATTTATTTTTCCCATGTTCCATTTTTGAGTACATGGAATACCTTCTAAATCTCTCCTGTGATTATTGTAGCCAGGTGACTTATTGATTGCAATTGGAATGTGAGTAGAAATGACATGTGTCACTTCTGGGTCTGGACCTAGGAGTGCTTGGTATGCCTACTGTGTTGGGTATACCTTCCCATGCCCTCCTGATGGAACCTGCGCGTAGCAGAGTCTCAGCTTTGACTATGATGAAAATAAATGTCATAAGGAACGGCAGGTCAGGAAGCAACAGTTAGAACTGGACATGGAACAACAGACTGGTTCCAAATAGGAAAAGGAGTACGTCAAGGCTGTATATTGTCACCCTGCTTATTTAACTTATATGTAGAGTACATCATGAGAAACGCTGGAGCAGATGAAGCAGAAGCTGGAATCAATATTGCTGGGAGAAATATCAATAACCTCAGATATGCAGATGACACCACCCTTATGGCAGAAAGTGAAGAGGAAGTAAAAAGCCTCTTGATGAAAGTGAAAGTGGAGAGTGAAAAAGTTGGCTTAAAGCTCAACATTCAGAAAACGAAGATCATGGCATCTGGTCCCATCACTTCATGGGAAATAGATGGGGAAACAGTGGAAACAGTGTCAGACTATTTTTGGGGGCTCCAAAATCACTGCAGATGGTGATTGCAGCCATGAAATTAGAAAAACACTTACTCCTTGGAAGAAAAGTTATGACCAACCTAGACGGCATATTGAAAAGCAGAGACATTACTTTGCCAACAAAGGTCCGTCTAGTCAGGGCTGTGGTATTTCCAGTGGTCATGTATGGATGTGAGAGTTGGACTGTGAAGAAGGCTGAGCACCAAAGAATTGATGCTTTTGAACTGTGGTGTTGGAGAAAACTCTTGAGAGTCCCTTGGACTGCAAGGACATCCAACCAGTCCATTCTGAAGGAGATCAGCCCTGGGATTTCTTTGGAGGGAATGATGCTAAAGCTGAAACTCCAGTACTTTGGCCACCTCATGTGAAGAGTTGACTCATTGGAAAAGATTCTGATTCTGGGAGGGATTGGGGGCAGGAGGAGAAGGGGACGACCGAGGATGAGATGGCTGGATGGCATCACTGACTCGATGGGCGTGAGTCTGAGTGAACTCCGGGAGTTGGTGATGGACAGGGAGGACTGGTGTGCTGCAATTCATGGGGTTGCAAAAAGTAGGACACGACTGAGTGACTGAACTGAACTGAACTGAATCGAAGGAATGGCAGGCAGAGCAACATAATTCTGGGGGTATGCTGTATCCTGAATGACAATCCTGATTGAGCTGCCCTAGGTGGTTGTACAGAGAAGGCAATGGCACCCCACTCCAGTACTCTTGCCTGGAAAATCCATGGATGGAGGAGCCTGGTAGGCTGCGGTCCATGGGATTGCTGAGTTGGACAGAACTGAGTGACTTCACTTTCGCTTTTTACTTTCATGCATTGGAGAAGGAAATGGCAACCCACTCCAGTGTTCTTGTCTGGAGAATCCCAGGGACGGCGGAGCTTGGTGGGCTGCTGTCTATGGGGTCGCACAGAGTCGGACACGACTGAAGCGACTTAGCAGCAGCAGTAGCAGCAGCAGGTCGTTGTATAAAGACATAAATGAATTTTGCCTTTTTGGTGGCCTAATGTTGCACTTCTGTGATAATGTACAGCCTTTGCCCTGATGGATACTATTTACTATGGATGGATGGATATTTCAGTTCAGTTCAGTAGCTCAGTTGTGCTCAACTCTTTGCAACCCCATGGACTGCAGCACGCCAGGCTTCCCTGTCCTTCACCAACTCCTGGAGTTCGCTCAAACTCATGTCCATCGAGTCGGTGATGCCATCCAGCCATCTCATCCTCTGTCATTCCCTCCTCCTCCTACCCTCAATCTTTCCCAGCATCAGAGTCTTTTCAAATGAGTCAGTTTTTTGCATCAGGTAGCCCAAGTATTGGAGTTTCAGCTTCAATATCAGTCCTTCCAATGAATATTCAGGACTGATTTCCTTTAGGATGGCCTGCTTGGATCTCCTTGCAGTCCACAGGACTGTCAAGAGTCTTCTCCAACACCACAGTTCAAAAGCATCAATTCTTTGGCACACTCAGCTTTCTTTATAGTCCAACTCTCACATCCATACATGACCACTGGAAAAACCATAGCCTTGACTAGATGGACCTTTGTTGGCAAAGTAATGTCTCTGCTTTTCAATATGCTGTCTAGGTTGGTCATAACTTTTCTTCCAAGGAGTAAGCGTCTTTTAATTTCATGGCTGCAGTAACCATCTGCAGTGATTTTGGAGCCCAAGAAAATAAAGTCTGTCACTGTTTCTATTATTTCCCCATTTATTTGCCATGAAGTGATGGGACTGAATGCCATGATCCTAGTTCTCTGAATGTTGAGCTTTAAGCCAACTTCTTCACTCCTCTCTTTTACTTTCATCAAGAGGCTCTTTAGTTCTTCTTCACTTTCTGCATTAAGGGTGGTGTCATCTGCATATCTGAGGTTATTGATATTTTTCCCGGCAATCTTGATTCCAGCTTGTGCTTCATCTGACCCAGCATTTCTCATGATGTACTCTGCATATAAGTTAAATAAGCAGGGTGACAATATACAGCCTTGATGTTGTCCTTTCCCTTTTTGGAACCAATCTGTTGTTCCATGTCCAGTTCTAACTGTTGCTTCCTGGCCTGCATACAGATTTCTCAAGAGGCAGGTCAGGTGGTCTGATATTCCCATCTCTTTCAGAATTTTCCACAGTTTGTTGTGATCCACACCGTGAAAGGCTTTGGCATAGTCAATAAAGCAGATATAGATGATTTTTTGGAGCTCTCTTTCTTTTTTGATGATCCAACAGGTGTTGGCCATTTGATCTCTGGTTCCTCTGATTTTTCTAAAAGTTTTCCAGCTTGAACATCTGGACGTTTACTTTACTATATATATTTATATAGTAAATATAAATATATATTATATATATATAATATATATTCACCCCAGATTAGGTGAATGGGCTTCCCAGGTGGTGCTAGTGGTAAAGAACCCACCTGCCAATGCAGGAGACACAAAAGATGTAAGTTTGATTCCTGGGTTGCGAACATCCCCAGAGTAGGAAATGGCAACTCACTTCAGTATTCTTGCCTGGAAAATTCCATGGACAGAGAAGCCTAGTGTGCTACAGTCCATAGGGTTACAAAGAGTCGAACATGACTGAGCAACTGAGCATCCGATTAGTTGAACATTCCAGAGACCATGATTTTCCTGACTAGTGGTTCTCAAAGTGAGGTTCCCAGGGCAGCAGAATCAACAGCAGCAGCAGCAGCACCTATAAATGTGTTAGAAATGCAGAGACTCTCAGGCCTCACCCTAGACCTTCTAAATCAGAAAGTTGGGAGTGGGGCTTGGTAGCAAGTATTTTAACATTCTCTCCAATTCTGAAACAGCCTTAATTTAAGAACCACTGTTGTCAGGGAGAAGAGATTAGGTAAGGGTAGGAGAGTACAGGGAATAGGTTAGTCCTGCTTTCAGAGAATGGACACTGCAAACATAATGCTTGGTTTGAATCCTGGCTCTGCCACCTACTCTCAGGAAAGTCAGCCTCTCGATTTCCTGAATTTATTTATCTATAGAATGGGGATAGTAATTGTACAAGAATAATAGGATTTTCATGAGGATTAAGTGACTCAATATGCATAATGCATTTAGAATAGTGCCTGACATGCAAAGAGCATCAGCTATTATTGCTATTTAAGTAACAAAGTTGTGTTGAAGAGTAGGGAATTAATCTTCATGAACAAAGGTGTAGAGGTGAGTCACATAACTTGTCTATGGAAAACAATAGTCTAAGATTTATTAAATACTTTAATTACATATTTATTCCCCTGGTTCAGCACTTCAAGGACATAACTATTTCTTTGTGTGTGTGTGGATATCTTCCTGATACTGAGGAGAATCTGTCTCCCTGTCCTGCTATTAACTTTCCAGGTTTACACATAATACATTTGATTCTTCTTGTATGTCAATATTCTTTTGGAATGATTGTGGCAGTGAGTACTCCAGAGGAATCAGTCTGTTTATAATAGTCTGTTTATAATAGTAATGGTCCAGCCTCATTCTTTTAAACAATGCTTCAACATAATAGCTACAACTTTCCTCTCTCCTAGCTATTCCTTCACATTCACTGAGCTTCATAATTCCTTCTTTCCCTCCAGATCTCAAAGTCTGGCCATGTTATCAGAGTATGTCCCAAAGTCTGGAGTCTTTGGGATCTCTAAGCTAGTTTTTAGCACTGAGGTCCTGGGGAGGAAGGGTCACATTTCCTCTAATAGTTTTGAAGAATATGTTAACAGATTCATTTCCCTGCAAGGACCACCTTGCTTCTAGAGCCCTTTCTCTATTTCTTAGCTCTGCTGCCATCTGATGAACATACGACTGCGAAGTTGCTTTAGTTGTATCTGACTCTTTGTGACCCTAGGAACTGTAGCCTGCCAGGTTCCTCTATCCATGGGATTCTCCAGGCAAGAATACTGGAGTGGGTTGCTATGCTCTCCTCCAGGGGATCTTCCCAACCCAGGGATTGAACCTATGTCTTTTAAATCCTCTGCATCGGCAGGCAGGTTCTTTACCACTGGCAATACCTGGGAAGCCTGCCCTAATGAATAGCTATCAAATTAAAGCTAGGTTCCCAGTGTGGACTCATTTCTTTTTATTAAACAAGGTCCCTATCACACAGCACATTGCTATCAGTAAGGCATAGGGTATTGTATCAGTAGTTAACCAAAGGTAACATTTAACTCCCAGAAAACAGTACAAACCATCTTGCTCCTCTTTCCTATCATATCCAAATCCTAGTTGATTTCTTTCCATTTCAAGCTGTCTCCCATCCCTACCCTGAAAAGTCCCCATTTCCTTGGCCTTATACTCGGTTATCACTCCTCTACATAGCAACATTTTTCCAAACAGTTGTTTGTGTCTGCTGTCTCTACTTCCTTATCTCTCATTCTTTGTGGTATAAAAAAATAAAACATTTTTTGAACATTAGCTCTGTGGAAGATATCATGTTATTTGTGAAGGTAAGTAAAGAGGAAGAAAATACAGATCAGATATTAAGGGCTTTAAACATGCCCTTCTGACCCCTACCTCTGATCCAGACTCCACTGTCTTGAAATGCTCTAATATCCATAATTCTAGCGAATTTCTAGTCAATTTCAGGAGTGGGTTCTCAATTATTCCTGTATTCATCAGAAGACACACCAGGGGACCAGAGTTACAAAGCACAAAGGCATTTAACCATGTGTCTATCTGATTTTAATGTTCTATAAAAGCTGCTTTTTATCCAAAAATCTGGCTTTTACATCAAGTGATGATTTGACATTAATGCATATACCCCTTCAGAAGTAATCAAAGAACTGAAGTTTTCTATCAAAGTACCTGATTGCACTTTAAACTTTATTTTTCTTTGGTATGGCATGAACTGAGAACACTTTCTTGTGACTTAGGAACGATTATGCGCTTCTATATTCCACCCTACTCTATACATAGTAAGTAGTAAGTTCAGGCTTACCAGCATGGTAAACTAATCACAGAAAAGAAATTCCAAGGGTTGGAATGAAGCACAGTTCATTTTGCTGAGGGGAGGACATACGTTTCAAAATTCAGAAGGCCTTGCTGGCTTATTTTAGACTAAAACATAAGCAAATGTACACAGAAGAGACCATAGGTTTTCATTTCCTAAGCAAAATTTAGCCAAACATTAGAGTCTTTTCTCTGTTCTGATATTGCTTTTAGAACCAGGAGATACTGTTTTCCTATGAGATTCATGCTTTTTCTTATTAGAAACTCAACATCTGTTCCTCTGCGGCTAAAAGAGAATGTGGCTAATGGATTAAAAAAAAAAAGAAAGAAAACTCAAATCAACAACAACTTCAAATCTCAGCAATTAGAATGTAGTCCTCTGTGACTTGGCATCTTTAGAACATATTCTGAAGTAGGCTAAGGGAAAAGAAAGGTTTAGGTTGAATATCAGAAAAAATTCAAAAGAGCAAAACATTCAAAAGAAATAAGTCTCCTGAGTAATAGAGGACACACTTGGAATCAGACTAAAGCAAGCATAGAAAAATATGCTGAGAAGCATTCCTGTCCAGTAGAATAATGCATTTTTGTTGTTTAGTCACTAAGTTGTATCTGACTCATTTGAGACCCCATGGACTGTAGCCTACCAGGCTCCTCTGTCCATGGGATTTCCCAGATAAGAATACTGGAGTGGGTTGCCATTTCCTCTTCTAGGGGATCTTCCAGACCCAGGGATTGAACCCACATCTCCTACACTGGCAGGCAGATTCTTTACCTCTGAGCCATGATGGAAGCCCCTAGAAGAATGCATATTATGACCCAAGAGATGATTTTCCCATTATTAGTATAAGGCTTTCTATATTATTTTTAGAAATCTAAAAATCTAGTTTGAGATGCATGTATTAGGTTGGTGAAAAAGTAATTGTGGTTTCATATTGTGAATTTTAAATCATTATAACTAGGCTCAAATATATCTTTATTAAACAAAATAGGGACCATTATAGCCAACACATTCTTGCCAATGAGAAATAAGTTTGTTAATTTCTATAGCTTAAAAAAATCTGTGCTTCAGGATTCAACAAACTCTTGGAAAGCATATTCTGCCTCCTGCTGGTTGTGGAAGCATTTTCCCTGCAAAAAGTTGTTGAGGTGCTTGAAGAAGTGGTAGTCAGCTCATGAGAGGTCAGGTAAACATGGAAGATGAGGCAAAACTTCGTAGCCCAATTCATTCAACTCTTGAAGCGTTGGTTGTATGATGCCCCAGTCAAGTGTTGTGGAGAATTGGGCCCTTTCTATTGACCAAAGCTGGCTGCTGGGGTGGCAGTTTTCATTGCATCTCATCGATTTTCTGAGCATACTTCCTAGATGTAATGGTTTTGCCGGGATTCTGAAAGCTGTAGTGGTTCAGAAAGGTGACAGACCACCAAACAGTGACGGTGACTTTTGTTGGGACAAGTTTGGCTTTGGAGCTTCTTCTTGGTCTAACCACTGAGCTGATCATCACCAGTTGTCATATAAAATCCACTTTTCATCTAATGTCACAATCCAATTGAGAAATGGCTCATTGCTGTTGCATGGGATAAGAGATGATACTTCAAAATGACAATTTTTTTTTGATTTGCAATCAGCTCATGAGTCACCCACTTACCAAGCTTTCTCACCTTTCCAATTTGCTTCAAATGCCTAATGACCATAGAATGGTCGATGCTGAGTTGTTGGGCAGCTTCTTGTGTTGTTGTAAAAGGATCAGCTTTGATGATTGCTCTCAACTAGTTGTTGTCAACTTCCGATGGGGCCCACTGCGCTCTTCACCTTCAAGGCTCTTGTCATCTTTGCAAAACTTCAGGAACTACCACTGCACTGTACCTTTGCTAGCAGTTCCTGGGCCAAATGCATTGTTGCTGTTATGAGTTGTCTCCACTGCTTTATGATGCATTTTGAACTTGAATAAGAAAATCGCTTGAATTGGCTTTTTGTCTAACATCGTTTCCCTAGCCTAAAATACATATAAAATAAACAGCAAGTAATAAGTCATTACAAAAAGCATAAAGCAAAAATGTGCATCAAAGTGACATATAATATAACCATGTTTATTTAAGAATGTATTTCAATATCAAACAACAAAGTTCAACAGTGCAAACCGCAATGACTTTTGCACCAACTAGCTAGTTTGAGGAAAATTTTGAGCTCTTCCTATAAACCTTCACTGTTGCTTGTTTTTTCTTTTTGTGATTAAATATACACACAAAAAGTCAAACATTTGATTTTTTTTCTTTTCCTCTAAGTATACTTGAACCATGATGAATATAATGAGTTGTTATTTGTAATATGAAACATGGAATGAAAACTGTTTGTCTTTGTGGAGAGGAAATTTCTTTCAACTTGATATGTTATGGATTCTTCCTAGAAATGAGCCATCGTTACAAAGGTGAGAAAAGTATCAATCAATGATCTAACTACAAGCAGGGATGCATGAAGCACTGAATGGACAGATTTACACAGTTACTAATCTATCCTCTTCGCACACATGGATAGCTAAAAGTTTATCCTCTTTTTTTTTCCCCCTTGAGAGAGAGTCAGGTGAAATTCACTCATGTTTGGTAGGAAGCCCAGTTGCCTTTGTCCTGATTTGTTCTCATTTATGGCAGAGACATTACTTTGCTGACTAAGGTCCATCTAGTCAAGGCTATGGTTTTTCCTGTGGTCATGTATGGATGTGAGAGTTGGACTGTGAAGAAGGCTGAGTGCCGAAGAATTGATGCTTTTGAACTGTGGTGTTGGAGAAGACTCTTGAGAGTCCCTTGGACTGCAAGGACATCCAACCAGTCCATTCTGAAGGAGATCACCCCTGGGATTTCTTTGGAAGGAATGATGCTAAAGCTGAAACTCCAATACTTTGGCCACCTCATGTGGAGAGTTGACTCACTGGAAAAGACTTTGATGCTGGGAGGGATTGGGGGCAGGAGGAGAAGGGAATGACAGAGGATGAGATGGCTGGATGGCATCACTGACTCAATGTACGTGAGTCTGAGTGAACTCCGGGAGTTGGTGATGGACAGGGAGGCCTGGCGTGCTGTGATTCATGGGGTCGCAAAGAGTAGGACACGACTGAGCGACTGAACTGAACTGAACTGAACTGACTGATGGCTTTGTGGAAAACAGTGCAAGCTTTTGAGTTTGGTTAATGCAGGCTTTATTTCTCAAATAATTTAGGGATTTCAGACAGTGTAATTCCAGTATTACAACAGTATTACCAGTGTAAACAACCCAGTATTACCAATCAAAACAAACATCTCTTCCCTAACCCTGCTAGTTTGCAAAGTAGAGAAGGCAGAGCATTCTGACTTACTGCTTTGCATGCTCTCAGCCAGTCTTGGAGACTCCTTATACCATTTCCTATGCAAACCAGCCTTTGGTTTATCACCTCCTGCTTACTACTGCTCTTAGCTCCCTTCCTACCAAAATGGTAGTATTCACCTAGGGATCTCATGTCCAGCCTGGTCCCTGCTTCTCCAGTGGCTTCCTTTACTGCCTATTAAAATTTTCATCCCTTCTCATGGTCTATTCCAAAAGCCACTTTCTCTGTAAAGGCCTTCCTGATCCTTACTACTGCAAACCATCCTGTCTGCTTTGACTGACCATGGCCCTCCAATTGCTTGTAGCCTCTTTATAGTCCTATCATAGTCTGCCTTTTGTGTGTACTTGAGTTTTCCCCTTCTCCCCAGTAGATTACACTTGAGATAGAGCCTTGGTAATAGTTTGCATGGTATCCAGTGCAGTTCTGTGCACAAACTCTGTGCATGACAGTCAATTCACCCTCAAATGGCATGAGGACAGACTTTATTTTAGGCACTGGGTGGGCATAATGGAAAATGATAAATTGTTACCCTCAAAAATGATCAAATTGGTTAAGAGTTGGGAAAAGATAACTATTTTATGAGGAGGAATTTAAGACAAGTCAAATGAGAGATAATAAATGCCATTATTATTCACAAAGTGGGAACATTATCAAGCATGGTGCAGAGGTATGAATGCTGAAGAAAACATCAAGGAGAAAATGCAAGCTAGATCACAAAGGATGCTAGGGACAAAGATAGAACTGGATTGGGGTTCCAGAATTCCATGCAGAAAATATTTAATGGAGCAGAAATCAAGTTGGGTGACTAAAGGTATTCAAGTTCTTACAGGCTTGGAGAGAAGGTTATAAAAAGGCCAGTCAGAAACCACTGGAAAATGATATGCTAGGAAAATTCATGGTGTTTGTGTGTATATGTTTTCAAGAGAGGTGAGGCTTATTCTGTTAATATGTTACCCATATGGTGCAGTCCTTCTAACACATACAAGGCAGTTCTCCATGTAAAGAATAACAATTATATTTACCTTTATATAGTAGAAATATCAAAGAAATTTCCTTGGTTTATGTGAGTTTAAAGTAAAATTCTTTTCGGAACAGTGAGCACTTCTGCTGAACATAGGACTACTTTTCTTAGGTAGTTTGTGATTAGAGTTACCTTCTACTTTGCTGATGTGGAGCATTGAATCCTTTATTGTCAGCGGAGGGTCTTCCTGTGGTACTGCTATTTCAATGCCGAGCACTGAAAATTCAGAACTGGGTTTTTTTTCTTTTCCTTTTAACTGAATGATGATCATGCTCATTGTTTCAAGTGTGTATGTTGTTCAGTCACTCAGTCATGTCCGACTCTGTGATCCCATAGACCTCATTGCCAGGCTTCTCTGTTCTTCACTATCTCCCAGAGTTTGCTCAAGTTCATGTCCATTGAATTGATGATACCATCCAACCATCTCATTCTCTGTTGCTTCCTTCTCCTTCTGCCATCAGTCTTTCCCAGCATCAGGGTCTTTTCCAATGAGTTGGCTCTTTGCATTAGATGGCCAAACTATTGGAGCTTCAGCTTCAATACTAGTCCTTCCAATGAATAGTCAGGTTGATTTCCTTTACGATTAACTAGTTTGATCTCCTTATTGTCCAAGGGACTCTCAAGAGTCTTCTCCAGCACCACAGTTCGAAAGCATCAATTCTTTGATGCTCAGCCTACTTTATGGTCCAACTCTCACATTTATACATGCTGCTGCTGCTAAGTCACTTCAGTCGTGTCCGACTCTGTGCGACCCCATAGACAGCAGCTCACAGGAAAACCATAGCTTTGACTATACAGATGTTGGTTGGCAAAGTGATGTCTCTTCTTAATATGCTATTGAGGTTTGTAGACAGCATATTAACTTTTCTTCCAAGGAGCAAGCATCTCTTAATTTCATGGCTGCAGTCATTATTCGTAGTGATTTTGGACCCCCAAGTCAATAAAATCTGTCACTGTTTTAATTTTTTCCCCTTATCCATTTGCCATGGACTTCCCTGGTGGCTCAGATTGTAAAGAATTTGCCTGCAATGCGGGATACCTGGGTTTGATCCCTGGATTGGGAAGATCCACTGAAGAAGGAAATGTCTACCCACTCCAGTATTCTTTCCTGGAATATTCCATGGACAGAGGAACCTGGTGGGCTACAGTCTATGAGGTTGCAAAGAGTTGGACACGACTGAGCAACTAACACATAGGCATGCATATATTTGCCGTGAAGTGATGGGACTGGATGCCATGATCTTAGTTTTTTGAATGTTGAGTTTTAAGCCAGTTTTGGGGGCAGTATTTGAGGAAGGGGGAGGGATTATTGATAAATAGTTCTTTGTCCATCTAATGTCTATAAAGACCATCCTTAAATCCTAACTAAATTATATATTATAAAGATTACTTTTCTTTAACTTTTATAGAACTCTTTCAGAAACATAACTGGAGTGTAATATAAGGCACACCCATATGCTATGTTAGCAAGCCTATGTATTTCTGCTTTACAAGGACAGGTATCCTGAACAAAGGTTCTTGCACTATTTCATTTATACTATAAGTCTTCCTCAGAGTTCTAACCATTGAAGATCTCAAAAATGAATATTCTAAGCTGCATAGAAATAGATAAGACAAAGTGTAGAAACTTGAAAACTCAGAATTTTTTTTTTCTTAAAAAATGTTGCAAAGTCTTCTTAACTTCCTTGGGATATATGAGACTCACAAGGCCCACTCAGCCATCTGCTTTGCTTGATTTCAGATTATTTCCATCTTTTCCAAGGACACAGAGGCAAATAATGTATGTGCATATGTGTGCATGTTCACTATGAGCAAGTGTGTACATATACATATATATATATACATACACACAAACACACAGCTTAGGTTGTGATCTCCATATCATGTTTTGGAAATGACTTTTTTCTGGGGGCTTTGTATAACCAGTTATTTAGTAATTATGTTTGCCTTAAAGTTAGTGTTATTTTTAAAATACAGAAACTTTTTCAACAATTTTTTTCTGTTTTAACAGCAAAAGCAGCTTGGATGATTAGAACAAACCTTCAAAGTCCATGCTACCAAGTGTCCTTTTCATGGTAGCAGGATGATTTAGTCTTATTTGTATGTAATATTCAGAGTTTTGGAGGGATGTATTGAAAAGTTCTATTTAAGAAGTATGAGATTTGTGTCCAAATATGTATTTTAAGAGTGTTATGGTTTGAATTGCACCCCCCACCAAAGGATATGTTGAACACCTAGTCTCTTGTACTCAGAATGTGACCTAATTTGGAAATAGAGTCTTTGTAGAGGTAATCAAAGTAAGAAGTGGTCAATTAGGTCATCTTCATAAGAAGAGGTAGGGGCGGGGCACTTCCCTAGTGTCCAGTGGTTAAGACTCTGCACTCCCAATGCAGGAGGGCATGGGTTTGATCCCTAGTCAGGGAACTAAGATCCCACATGCCGCCCAGCCAAAGAAGATATAGGCCGAAACCCATGGAGAAGAGAACCATGTGAAGTCACAGGGAGAGGGCCATGTGAATTCAGAGGCAGAAACTGGAGTGATGAGTCTACACACCAAGGGACATTAAGGATAGCCAGCGGCCTGAAGAACATATCTCTAGATCCTTCAAAGAGATCATGGTCTTTCCAACAACTTGATTTTGACTTCTAGCCTCTAGAACTACAGGAGAATAAATTTCTATTGTTTTAAGCTATTCTAGTTGTATTTCTCTGTTATGGCAGCCCTAGGGACCTAACACAGAGAGTGATTACATTCAGCTCTGAAAGCAGGTGAATCTAAGAACACCACAGCGGACAATCCTCTCACCCATAACAACTGAATAGAGCGCAGGTGACCTTTCTCCTCTAGGGGCCCTGCATGCTGCTGATCCTTTTTTTTTTTTTTTTTTTTGCCATGGTCTGAAGACTACAGAGAAGTTGTTAAACAAAATATTAAATAGCAATACTAGCTAACATTTATTGAGCACTTATGAGGAGCCAGATTCTATTCTAAGCATTTTATGTGTATCATCTGGTTTAAAACCTACAGCTACCCATGTGAGGTAGATACTGTTGTTATCCCCTTTTATAGATGATGAAATTGACTCACTCAAAGTTACAGAGCTGGGACAGTTGTGGTTTGAACCCAGACAGTTTGACCCCTAAGCGCCCCCTCATACCAAGTGTTCATTTCTATTTCACTCTTTCCAGAAATCCAGGGCATGGTGCTTTTTTGGAGGAGTGAAATTAGAAAGAAGGACATTCATGTTGATAGAGCTCCTTTGTAAGTGAGTGACATGCTCAGATCTGTTACCCTATTTTATTATTTAATCCTTGTAATGTCTCTTTAAAGTAGTTATTATTTGCATAACTTACAGATAAATAAATTCCTCTGATAGTTTGTAAGTGATGCCAGGATTTGAACTTAAATCTAATAAATGGCATTTATTCAGTATTTATTCTGTGATAGGAATTTTATATATATATATTTTTTTTTCTTTGGTACTGACAACAATCTGGTAAGGTAGTTGTCTCTGAGAATGTCTCTAAGGTAGTTATTCAGTCATGAGACTGTCTCAGTCATGAGAATGAAATATCAGAAATGAACAGAAATCCTGAGTAGTCTTCAGGCTGTGAAAGGCAGGCTAGCTCTGGGCTGTGGTATATCACAAGGAAGAGAAGCAACTGCCCGTGGAATGAGTAGGATACAGATGTATATTTCACCTAGAACTTGCCTTGGTTAAAAGAGAGGATGTTGGGCTTCCCTGGTGGTGCAGTACATTCCCTGGTGGGAATCTACTTGCCAGTGCAGGCACATGGGTTCAACCTCTGGTCTGGGAAGATCTCACATGCTGCAGAGAAACTAAGCCCATGAGCTGCAACTACTGAGCCTACATGCTGCAACTACTGAAGCTGGTGTGCCTCGAGCCTGTGCTCCACAAGAGAAGCCACCACAGTGAGAAAGCCTGCACAGTGCAGCAAGAGAGGAGCACCCATTCTCTGCAACTAGAGAAAGCCTGCACAGCAACGAAGACCTAGTGCAACCAAAATAAATAAATGAATAAACAAAAAATAAATGAGAGGGTGAAAATAGTGAGGAAAAAACCCCCAAACATTGGCTTAGGGTCAAGCTATTGGTGTAGATGGGTACATGCTAAGTCACTTCAGTTGTATTCCACTCTTTGCGACCTTCTAAACTGTAGCCTGCCAGGCTCCTCTGTCCATGGGATTCTCCAGGCAAGAATCCTGGAGTAGGTTGCCATTTCCTACTCCAGCAGATCTTCCCAGCCCAGGGATTGAACCCGTGTCTCTTGTGTTTCCTGCACTGCAGGCATTCTTTACTGCTGAGCCACCGGGGAAGCTGTAGATGGATGGGAAATTGGCTAAACGCAGGAAAAATACATCATTAGGAAGGAAACATCCTATATACGGTGTTTTCTGGTAGTGGAGAATGTAGTTCCCACTGATACATCTGGAATGGGATATTTAATCCTATTGTTGAAACAACTGGCTTCTTCCTAAGTCTCTTCCTGTTTGGGTCAGATTGTCCATCAATGAAGCCAGGTAGAAGCTGCCTCTGTGTAGTCTCTGTGATACTAGTCAGTATGCATGACTGTAAAATTTCCTAAGATTGTTTGAGCTGGATTGGCTTCTGCCTACCTTTAAATTACTCTCAGACCCCTAAGTGTATGGCTCTTGAAAGAACTTCCTGATATCAAAGACAGGTATGACTTCCATCTTCCAGGTGAGGATTTGAGACTTAGAAAGGTCCAGTATCTTGTCCAAGGTTAGATAGCTGGTAAATGGCAGGGATAGGATTTGAAGTCAGGTCTACTGATGACTAAAACATATATCAGAATATAGCAACTCGCTCTCTTGCTTGGAGAATTTCATGACTCCTGCTTGTACAATTTTTATTTCAGCAGTTTCTTCTGCTATTCAAACTTTATGTGAAGCTATTCCCTCCAGCTTGTGTAATGGAGAATAGCATCAAGGGTTGGCCAGTCTGTATTTAGGAAGTACATTTAGATGCCACTCATCCTTAAGCTATTACAGAATTTCCCTAAACATTCTCAGTCCTCAACTTTCTTTCCTTTCCAGAAAATGGTCAGGAAAAATTGTTAAAATGAATCAGATCACACAATTTTGTGTAGTGGCTCACCATTGCAGATAAGGATTGTTTTTGCCTTCTGCTCCCCTGGGACCATGAGACTCAGGTTTGAAATGTTTTAAACATGCATGTTTCACCATGTTTCACTCAGTTCTTAAGCTGAGTATTAAGCAGATAAGTTTTGGGTGTGTATGTAATTTTTTTTTAATTATAAAGGATTACATGCATTTGATAATCTTCCCCCTACAAGCTCCCCATCCTCCCAAAAGATCATCCAGCCCTACAGGACATACATATGAAAATCAAAGGTTCACATTTCATCATAAAAACCATTTTCAGGCCTCCGGAACAAGTTTCATACCTTTCAGGACTAGTTGCATAATGCTGGATAATGGCTCTCCTAAGAAAATGCTTCGTGGGTGAATCTGACTCATATCCAAGGTTGCCACACACTGATTACAGAATGAGGACCAAACTCATTGAGCTGACATTTACAGTTCTTCATCATCTTACTCTTTAACTACATCTTTTTCTGGGTCTGTTGTTCCAGGGATAGACATTTTCAAGATCCCAGTGTCTTTTCTCCTATTGTTCTCTGTCTGCTGTGTCCTAACCTCTGTCCTCCACCTATTATTATTATTATCCTTCATGTACTCATTTCAAATGCAATTCCTTTATGTGTCATCTCATCTATTTTTCTACTTTTATTTTTGGTAATTTTCCTTGATCCTTTCCAAGCATTGATTTTGTGCTGCTCAGAATTATTCAATGACATGGCACACTCTGCTCATTTAACTCACCAGACTCAAACTGCAGACCTTCAGAAGGGAGAGGGAGAGAGCAAGAGATGATAAGTAGAAATCTGTTGTTCCTGCAATTGGAATTGGTCCAGCTGGTGCTTCTTTTGATGCTGGTCTTGTGAAGCTTCTAAAGCAAAGCCTGATTGTATTCAGTTTTCATGTTACTTGCTGATTTCAGAACCCCACTCCCCTAGAAAGATTCTGGTGGTGGTGGTTTAGTTGCTGAGTCGTGTGCGACTCTTGCGACCCCATTTGTAGCCCACAGGTTCCTCTGTCTATGGAAAATTTCCAGGCAAAAATACTGGAGGGAGTTGCCATTTCCTCCTCCAGGAGATCTTCCTGACCCAGGGATTGAGCCCTTATCTCCTGCAGCTCCTGCTTTGCAGGTGGATTCTTTACCCCTAGTGCCACCTGGGAAGCCTCAGTAAGACTTGTCTCCCTTAATTAGTTGTTTGCACGTGTCAGTGTAACCTTATTTTACCCATATTTGACTACTTGCTCACAATATACCCCCTTCAAGGATCATTCTGTCATTTTTGAGGTTGCACCCAAGTACTGTATTTCAGACTCCCTTGTTGATGACGAAGGCTACTCCATTTCTTCTATGGGATTCTTGCCCATAGTAGTAGATATAATAGTCATCTGAATTAAATTCCCCCATTCCCGTCCATTTTAGTTTGCTAATTCCTAGGATGTCGATGTTTATTCTTACCATCTCCTGCTTGACCATGTCCAGTTTTCCTTGATTCGTGGATCTAACATTCCAGGTTCCTATACAATACTGTTCTTTGCAACATCGGATTTTACTTGCATTACCATACACATCCACAATTGAGCGTCGTGTCTGCTTTGGCCCAACTGCCTCATTCATTCTGGGGCTATTGGTAATTTTCCTCCACTCTTCCCCAGTAGCATATTGGACACCTTCAGACCTGGGGGACTCGTCCCTTGGTGTCATATATTTTTGGCCTTTTGTACAGTTCATGAGGTTCTCACGGCAAGTATTCTGGGGTGGTTTGCCATTCCCTCCGTCAGTGGATCATGTTTTGTCAGGGCTCTCTGCTATAAGCCATCTGTCTTGGGTAGCTCTCCACTGCACGGCTCATAGCTTCATTGAGTTACACAAGCCCCTTCGCCATGACAAGGTAGTGATCCTCGAAGGGGTTATATTGTGTGCAAATAGTCAAATATAGGGAAAATAAGGCTACCCTGACACAAGTGAACAGCTAATTAAGGAGGCTAGAATCTTACTGAGGCTCCCCAGGTGGCACTAGTGGCAAGGAATCCACCAGATAACTCGTTGGAAAGGTCCCTGATGCTGGGAAGGATTGAGGGCAGAAGGAGAAGACGGCATCAGAGGATGAGATGGCTGGACAGAATCACTGATATAATGAACATGAACTTGGGCACACTCTGGGAGATGGTGAGGGACAGCGAGGCCTGGAGTGCTGCAGTCTATGGGGTTGCAAAGATCAGACACAACTGGGTGACTAGACACCACCGTATACTGGGGTTTCCCAGGTGGCGCTGGTGTAAAGAACCTGTCTGCAACGCAGAGCCACAGGAGCCTTGGGTTCAGTCCCTGGTTTAGACGATAAACCATATAATCATGGAGTCACTTTACTCACTCTTTTAAAGCTTCAGCTTTTTCACCTATAAAATGTGGAAAATGATGACATCTACCCAAAGGCTTGTTTCTAAAGCATGAAGAAAAGAATTTTTCATGTAGTAAACTTTCAGTAAGCATTGGCCATGCCTCTTTATTGTTTCTTTTCACATGGAGTCTGTGTCTAAGTCATACCGTGTAAAGTTCTTTCATCAATATTCAGGGCGTGGTTTGCTCCTGCAGTTCTTCTCCCTTTCAGTGTTTGCTTTCAACTTTCAGGAAGTTGTGATATACAGATTTTGTTAGACTAAGATATTTGATTGCCACATGTCAAAAGCTGTCATTATATTTACAATCATGCATACATATATATATATAGAAATACCTGTACATGTGTCTAATCTGTCGATATATAAACACATACAGCAAAATGTATGGACTTCCTTAGTGGCTCAGCAGTAAAGAATCCACCTGCAGTACAGGTGATGTGTGTTCAATCCTTGGGTCAGGAAGATCCCCTGGAGAAGGAAATGACAACCCACTCTAGTATTTTTGCTTGAGAAATCTGACGGATGGAGGAGCCTGGCAAGCTATAGTCTATGGGACTGCAGATGAGTTGGACACAACTTAGCAACTAAACAACAACAAAATGTGTAAGGTCTTAATGTGAATGCCCCATGCACCCTCACATAGGCTGCCCTCATGCAGTAAGAAACCTATGCAACTTGACAGAGTGGTCTGCAATTTTCTAACAATCTGAAGAACAGGAATAACAAGATATAATCAATACTTTTTGCCTGTATGCGCTCAACTTTCGAAATTTTTAAGAACTAAAGACACTGAAGAATTCATAAGTCAAAATTACTTACACCTAATGAAATACTAACTTGTTTTTGGTTTAATAGGATTTGGATTGAAAAGCACATTTTAGGAATGCCCTGTAAATAATACAAGAAAGAGAAAAAGGGCAACGAGTAATTAGACCACAAGTTCATTAACATAAAACTTCATATAAAAGTTATAGATTTCTAAGCTACTTACTAGACCTCAGTAAGTGGTTGAGAATCTGAGCTGTAGGAAATGAAACTCAAATAAATAACCACCAAGATCAGAACAAACGGTCTTTGCTTTATAAACCTTGCTCTGTATGCCTTCAGAGTTGAAGTGGAAGCCATCTAAAATGCAGTCTCATTCCTAAGCCTCCAAGAAGCATGTCATTACTCTTTCCACTTTGAGAGAGGAGTCTGTCAATCAAGCAAGCTTATTTTGCAGGTCCTGGAGGGGAGGATAGCACATTAAGTTTTACTCTCTCTTATTCTTGGTTACACTTTATCTCAAGTGCCCATTAACGAGCACAGTCTATAATTCAGGCTGAATTATGATGAAAGCACTCTCCTGGGAGTGCAAAGCATCTGCATCCACCAGCCGTTGCCATTAGTTTACGAGAATGAGTGTCTCCAATCACACCCAGCAAGGTGAAGTGCCCGGGTTCAGGAACTACACAGAGTCTACCCCATTGAAGCTTCAGAAGAGGTTCCTTTGTTCTCTGTTTCTCTCACCTCACCTGTGCTACCTTAAGAAGCCACTGGGCTTCATTTCTTCTTTTTATGACGTATGTGACACTTTATCCTGGGATTCAGATCTTAATTCTTCAGTTCCTTTTTTTATGTCACGATAAAAATTCTGGGGAATATATAGAGTCAGCTGCCTTTCAGATTCATCATTTCAATATTTTCATCTGCAACAACTGTTTAATTAGAAGAGGCTCCTTTTGGTAGGCTCCTTTTGTACAACTTTAATGAAACTGAAGAGCATGAAATGTGGTTTCCCTGCTTTTAAATGAAGCTACTTTTATAGAAATAAGAAGAGAAATGGAGAAATTGTTGAAGTCACAGTGCATGAAATTAAGGGAGCCCAAACTGTATTGGCACTAGTGTTTTTTTTTTTTTTTCTCTTAAGTTGATGTTTTGAGGACCAAGGTTGTGGTTGCTAACAAACAGGGCTGATGTTGTTTTTTCTCCCTCTCTCTCTCTTTTTTTTCAAGTTCATAGATTTCTGACAGACATGCCCTTAAGGATTCAATTTGTTGTTGTTTAGGAAAATTTTATGAAGCAAACTATGTGCAATAGAGGACTATTTTCACACAACACAAAAGCAAATTAATGATGGCATCTAGTTATGAGATAAAACCTGAAATTGTGCTGGATTTCATGTAAAGCAGGATTCAATGTGCAGACCTGAAACAGAATAATTACAGAAGATTTCAAGCAATTTGTGTTATAATCATGTGCTGTGTACATAAGTCCCTACCACACCACTAAGGTGTTAGTTACATGGGTATTCTAGTCATTATCAAATTTTCTATCATATTATTCTGTATCTTGAAATGCAAAGGGAAGAGATGAAGCTACACTCCTCTCATACATTAATCAATGTAACAACCATGTTGGAAATTCAAATACAGGGGTCTGCATGCCCTTGCTATACAATTTAGACTAACTTGATAATAAGCATTTTTTTGGGGGGTGGATGCAGGTCTTGGAACTGGTTTTAATTGCTAGTTTGAAATTATGAAACTATTGAGTGTGATTTGCCTGCTGACCTAGAATAGATGATTAGCACTCTCAGATGAGAACAGAGAGGCATTAACCCTCAAGTATAAAGAGAGAACCTCTAGGAGCCATCAACAATTGTGGCATGAAACTTCTATCAAAGCTTATCAATTCACAAACCTGGAAATGGCAACCCACTCCAGTGTTCTTGCCTGGAGAATCCCAGGGACGGAGGAGCCTGGTGGGCTGCCGTCTATGGGGTCGCACAGAGTCGGACACGACTGAAGCAACTTAGCAGCAGCAGCAGCATGGTTGCCAGGGGAGTGGAATGATGGGGGGAAGAGATACTTAGGGAACTTAGAATGGACATGTACACATCGCTATGTTTACAGTGGATAACCAACAAGGACATACTCTAAAGCACATGGACGTCTGCTCAGTGTTATGTGGCAACCCGGATGGGAGGAGGGTTTGGGGGAGAATGGATATGTGTATGTGTATGGCTGAACCCCTTTGCTGTCCCTCTGAAACCATCACAGCATTGTTAATTAGCTGTACCCTAATACAGAATTAAAAGTTTAAAAAAAGGAAAAAAAAGATTATTAGCTCTTGAAGCCCAGTCTTCACTCCAACAGACTGTAGAAAAGAGAACAAAGAGGAGACAAAGAGAGCAGGAGAAGCCTCATGGGCTGTGTTTCAGTCCTGCAGAATTCCCTTCCTCTCCTCTTGGGATAGCTGAGGGTTTGTCAGCTTCTACCCCACCCATCTTGTGATATGGGGGAGTCAGGAGCTGAGGGGTTTGGGAGATAAGACCAGACCTAGCTTCCCTTTTCAGAAAACTGGACAGTAGAGAGATTTCTTAAGGTCTCCTGATAAATCTGAAAGACCACCCCCCACTCAGCACTTGGACTTCTGACTTTCATGGCCCAGAGATGTCCTGTTGAGGTTGGTTGGAAAGGTACTGACAAGCAGTCAGGAGGAGGCTACAGTCACGGAGTTTATTTTAGAGAACTCTGCATCTGCCTTCCATCTCTCCTCCCACCTACTCCAACCCCGAAGAAGTAAAGCCTTGAAAAGGGACAAGGATGTATCAGTGTCCCTCCCCTTCCACTCCAAGATGCTAAGAGTGAAAGTACTGACCTCACCCTGCTTTCCACACCTGAGCTTTCGAAGCTTCAGACCTGGCCTTGGCCGAGGGAGCGCTGACGCAGAAATCAGATTTAAATGGAATATGAGAGCAGTTTTAAACTGGAAAGTGTTCTAATCATTGAGAGTAAAACTGAAATGCAAGAGACTTGCTAAAGTGTTGAACAAAAAACAAGGTTGAAAGCAGTGACTGAGGGAAACTAAGTAGTAGTTTATACTCAAAAAGTCAGTTTGATTAATTTCTATTTGTTTCCTTTGATGATTTTTGATCTCTTTGTGAATCAATAATTTTCTTTTGAGTTTTAATTTTAGTTAAAATAACTAAAATAAACACAAATGCTGAATTTTTTCACAACCAAAAACCTCCAATGTTTCCTACATTTAGTACCACATTAAAAACTCCTCAAGAGAAGACTTTTCCAGAAAAAGAGAGCAATAAAAAGAACAAAAACAGTCTATGAAACCTACAACATTGTTTTGCCTTCTCCATTTTTGTCAATCATTTTGAATAGCACAAACCCAAGTAAACAGTGTTATAATTTGTTATCTTTTTTAGAATGATTAATTTTCTGTTTTTATCTCTGGATAATAAACTCCTTATTTGGTTGGATATTTCAGGAAGCAGCCTTTGTGGTAGAGATTTGTGTGTGGAGGTTTAGTAGAGAGAGTTGTCTGGATCAACAGTGAGGGAATGAAGGAATCAGAAAGAAGTACAAGGAGAAGTCAAACCAGGAGGCAGTCATAAGAAAATTGTCTTGAACTGGGGCCTGAGGGCGTTTACCACTCTCTGCCTAGCCCAGCCTTGGATGTAGGATGTCCTTAGGAAGGGCAGGTGAGCTGACTCAACCACGGGCTCCAACTGCCAATACTCCCAGCAGTGGCGTACTGGTAAATCAGCTCTCTGGACACAAAACAAAGCAACACAGAACAAAACCAAAACCCACCACAAACCCCCCCCTCCTTTTTTTTGCTGATTTCCATAAATAGTCCCATCAAAACTGATTTCAACCTACTTTTATGAAGCCAGTGAAGGAGAATTGGGAAGAGACATTCACGACTGGCCCCAGCTCACTTTTGGTTCCATCCTTGGGGAGGGATCTTGGTAGTGCACCCACGGCATTCATCATACTAACTTCTTTTCTTGTAAAGAAATACTCCTAAAGCTTCAAAAATTTTCAGCCGCATTGGGCACACCACAATAAATAGGTGCAGGTTTCAGTTCAGTGAAATTAAGTCACCCGGAGTGAGAAAGTCATTTATATTCCATGATATCCCAACAGCCTATTCTTATTTGGCAGTCTCAGGCTCTGAACCAACAGCAACATCTGCTGGCAATTTATTCTCTATTATCTTCTGCCTACTACTTAACCTACTGGATCAAACAATTCTATGTTCACTGTTCCCTATCCACCTGTAAGTTGGAATGTTCACTTGTAAAAATTTAAACGTAGCTTTAGAAAATTTTTCATACCCTGATTAGAATGTCGGTTATAAAAATTTCAAATATGTAATTGTTATTTTCCCCAACCCACTGCTCTTTTGTCCAATTTATAATTTATTTCCCTATGATTTCAGCCTGATTGACTTTCTGAAGGCTTAGGAAGGGCAAACAGAAAAGGACTGTTGGCAATAACATGGAGAAGTGCTGAATGGTCATGCAGGTTGTTGATGTTTTGCTTTTCCGGACCCCACTGAGATTGTTGACCTCAGGGCTCATTTTCTTTTCTCACGCATACTTCAGAGATTGGCCTGTCTTCTCTCTGAGACCCTTTCTTCCCTGTTTACTGTGGAAATGAACAAAGTAACACAACTTCTCTCATTCTTATCTCTAATCTAAGGAACGATTGTGAGTTTGCAATGTAGGGAATGTATACTCAATATGCATTGTTTTGTTGGATTCTTCTAACAAGTAAAGGAACAAGTAGCAAGAAATATTCTAACAAGAAAAGAAGGCAGACAGGGCCTGTGAAATAAGACGCAAAAGGAATTTTCAAAACAGTAGGGTATTTTCACTCTTTGTAATAATAGTTATGTCTAGTCTTCATTGAGGTGTAAAATAGGTCCCAGTTTGATTTTTCACCCATTTAATTTCTTAGTTTATTTCCTATGAATTGATGGCTTTCTTTGTTTTGGGGGATGGTTTCCAGAATTGTCCAACCTTGGACAAGAAAGTCCCATAGTCCCCACAAAGGGGCAGAAATGTGGGTAATATATTATCTATGGCAAAGGCTAAGCTGTTATGACAAAGGGAAAAAGAAACAAAATGGCTTGAATAAGATAGAGTTAGTTTTTAGGTAACACTCCAGTCAGTTCAGCCTTGAGTGACAAGGAATCAGGACAGAGCTGCAGAGGAAGCCAACTCTTCTGTCTTGTTCTGCCATCTTCCCCATCCTCTAGATTAATGTACTGACTGACCAGGCCCAAGAGGGATCTGGGATGCTAATACGGCTGTGTTCCAGTTCATGGGAAGGGGAAAAGTCCAGAGCAAGAGCTTTCTTTTTAACAAAGAGACAGTGAACTTTTAAGATGTAAGCTTTACTTCTCTTCACATTCCACTAGGTTCTAGAAAATGTAATTTTTAACTGGATGGCCATGAAATTATGTCAGGGAAGGGGATTGTTAGCAGGCTGCTTAACCAACCAGAGTTAGGGGACTCTGGTCCCCTAAGTATCCATGTTCATGTTTCTTATCTTCTTGTGTCCCATGGAAGACAGTCCAAAGTCTCATTCATTTCTGCATCAAATCAAAGTTTCAGAACTCTGGGAGATAATGAACAGTCCTCTTCAATAGGCCCAGATGAAGTTTTTGTGGTCTGATGACTATAAACCAATAGACAGATTATCAGCCTAAAATATGATACTACAATTCAAAACTCTCATTCATATAATAGAAGAATTGGAAACACAGCAGTCCTTAGTTATTGCAAAGACCTCTTGCCCTGGCAGTGGAGTATGATTTGTACGTAGCCATCTGGGCACCCCACTGTGCCTTCTGGAAGAGCTACCTTGTCCATTTCCCTTCATGGACCCCAGCTTTATCATTTGTAAGAGTCTCATGTGTCTCTTATCTGTCTGAAGTGGGTGTTGAAAAGTAAAGTTTTTTCAGTCTGCTCTGGCTGAAGCAGGCCTGGGACCTAGAGTGTTGCTAGACTTGTGATTTCTTTGGTAAATACAACTGCCTAAAAATATGTAGGTTTTCAACCTATTAATGCCTGCTTCCATTCATACCTATTGGCAGGTAACCTCTATTAAGGGTTTTTCCTGGACATCGCACCTTTTGCTTGCTGATTCTCTTTTATTGCTGGCATCATTGCTCAGTCCCCACCCCACCCCCACCCTGCCCCAGTTCTTCACTTAGGCTTGGCTTGTCTGTACTGGAGGCATCTCTTGCCAAGACATCCTCACAGGAGATGTTTGAGAGAGGCTCCAGGTAATAGACTTGCGTTCTGCTATTTGTGGTGTAGACCCAATCTAGTTTGTGTTTCCAGTCCTGTGACTCTACAGATTTCTGGATTCTCCAGTGATTTAGATTTCAGACTACAGGAAGAGAGTATCTCCCTCAGTGGATTTGTAGTTTTGCACATGTCTGCTTTCAAACTGACAACCTTGCCTTAATGTATCTCTTTCTTAGGTATCTTATAGAAAGTGGCAAGGAGCAACTCACTTCTAAATTTTTGGGTATTTCCTCGGCACTTCCTCCAGAGCTATGAGTTCCCTGGGTGTGCTTTCTGAGCTGACACAGGTGAGAGTTTTGCTGAAAGCATAACAAGGGGTACAGAAAATCAGAAGGCAATGTCTAGTTTTCCTCTGCCCATTAGATAATTTCTAAGCCAGTTTAATTTCCTAGATAGCATATTGAAAAGCAGAGACATTACTTTGCCAACAAAGGTCCGTCTAGTCAAGGCTATGGTTTTTCCTGTGGTCATGTATGGATGTGACAGTTGGACTGTGAAGAAAGCTGAGCGCCAAAGAATTGATGATTTTGAACTGTGGTGTTGGAGAGTCCCTTGGACTGCAAGGAGATCCAACCAGTCCATTCTGAAGATCAGCTTTGGGATTTCTTTGGAAGGAATGATGCTAAAGCTGAAACTCCAGTACTTTGGCCACCTCATGTGAAGAGTTGACTCATTGGAAAAGACTCTGATGCTGGGAGGGATTGGGGGCAGGAGGAGAAGGGGACGACCGAGGATGAGATGGCTGGATGGCATCACTGACTTGATGGACATGAGTCTGAGTGAACTCTGGGAGTTGGTGATGGACCGGGAGGCCTGGCGTGCTGCAATTCATGGGGTTGCAAAGAGTCAGACACGACTGAGCAACTGAACTGAACTGAAGCCAGTTTAGAAATGTATCAATATTTTAGATTTTGTTACTTAGTATACTGCTTCCATGTGCTAATTTCTGTATTACTCAAGCTAAGTCAAGGTGAAGGTTATGTTGTTGTAACAAAGAGATCCCGAAATACAATTTATGTAAGAAGCTTTAGTTTGGCTCATCCAGGGTCCTTAGGGTGGTAGTTCTGCTACTCAAGATAAGGATAGACCTAGATTTCTTCCATTATGTCATTCCGCCAGCCCCCACAAATGCCTGTTTTTATGGAAGAGAAGGAGAATGGATTTGAGGGAACCAACTAGTAGTTTGCCAAAAACATTAAGAAGTATGCCCAAAATGTTTCAAGTAAGATTAATTAATATTTTAGCAATCACTACACGGTGCTGTCAATCTCATTGTCTTCCTGTTTCACAAATGATGAGAATCTTAAGCCACTCTCCCTCATTGTCTTTTCGACTAGAATCATGAAATCATCTGGGGCTTTCCAGGTGGTGCTAGTGGTAAAGAACCTACCTGCCAGTGCAGGAGATGTGAGGGACATGGGTTCAATCCCTGGGTTGGGAAGATCCTCTGGAGGAGAGCATGGTAATCCACTCCAGTATTCTTGCCTGGAGAATCCGCCTGAACAGAGGAGCCTGGTGGGCTACAGTTCCTAGGGTCACAAAGAGTCAGACACGACTAAAGTGACAGCACAGCATGCGAGATCACCCAGTTGCATGAAATCATCTAATCAGTTCCTATAGGGGCACTTGTAGGGCGTTTGGGTAATTGAACTGCCTGGGGTGTGTTACTACCATCTAATGCCTAAAAAGCCTGAATTATGAGCAAGGGACATGACCTCAAAATACACCATTGTCCCACTCAAAACGCATGAAAAACCAAATTTCCTAATTCACAGTCCTCATTTTCAGGTCATTAGTGTCAGAGCTGAGACAAGAATATAGATGTTCTGACTATCTATTACACTAACTTTCTAAAATCCAATCCTTGAAGAATAGTCTTAAAGGAAATTACACTGAAAAAAAAAGTTTAAAAAATTTTTCCTGTGCTCCCGGCTCCCACCTGTTCTATAGCACCAGCACCTTACCTGCTTAATTCTGTCTTTTCCTACCACAGTTGAAAAGGAAAAAAATCTGTTAAAAATAGAATGACAGTTGTAGGGGAAGGAAATAAAACTCTAAATACAGTATCTCTATATGCATGTATAAATAGGAATATAAACAGACAAATATAGACGATGACTATAAAGCAATAAGATTTTATTTTGGTATGGGTTTTGTGGCATCAATCTCATTGCTTTATATTCAGGCTTATGTATGTTTGAGGTACTGTCCTTTCCCGATTCAAATAAAGAAGATTGGGTAGTGAAGGGTGGGGGCATTAGGATGGGAGTGATCAAGCCCTTGGACACAGGGCAGAAGCCTGCAGTTTGAGTATCAGAACAGAGGCTTGGAGTCTGAGACCAAGGACCTAAGGAGAGGAGGCAAGGGAGAAACCCCAAGTCAGGAAGAGCTCAGGGACCAGGGCAGAACCAAGCCAGCAGCAGGCTCGCACACAGGCAAGTGGGCAGGAAAACAAGCCACGAGGCACCGGAACAAGGCAGGCTTAGCACTGGGCCATTACTGCAAACCACAGAGCAGCAACAACAAAATAAAGTAGGAACAAATATATAACTACCATAACAGGATTCCCAGGGAAAGCCACCGTGTCGCCTGGAAGGGAGAATGAAATAAGGAGTGGTAAATATGTTATCTTGATCGGAGGCACAAACGTTGGCAGAGCAAATTGTGACATATTGGTCTTAGCCTGTTGAGTATGCAAAAGGGTGTATTGTGACCGTAGGTTGAACCATGCTACAGAGGAGGGACAGTGTGGCCACTGGGCTGTATATCTTTGTGTCTTTCCCTTTCATATATTGTTTAAGCAGTGAAAAAAAAAATTCTGATAAAAATAGCGATGACAGGTTTTGGAGAAGGAAATATGAAACTAAATACATTATGTAAATATGCAAAAGTAGGACTAAAAATACAGAAATCTGGACGAAGATACAGTAAGAAGACGATGCCACTGACAGCAACGTTGGTGTCAGGAGAAGGTACAAAGATGCGTCCTTTTCCGTGGGTCCCTGAACTGTTTAATTTGCTGGGAGGATTGCGTCTGTGTGAACTTGCTCGTTCTTTTTAGGGTCAAGACTGTCAGATCGTTTGAGTTCCTTATACTGTTCTGATTTCATATAGTTTCATATATAGCTGAAAAAAATGTAGCTTTTAATTGCCTCCTTAAACTAACATAGTAAAGCAACTTCACTGCAATAAAAATTAAAACACAAACACAAAAACAAAACCCTGTTCCATCATTACTGTTGTCCGGTTGCATCTAACTAGCATTTTCCAATCTGGTACTAGGGAAAATCACCTTTATGGATTTTCTTTCTTTTACCTACTCTTTTTATAAAAACCCGAGCACAACTTGTTTTCTGTCTTTTCTCTGTGAATGACACCCTCTCATTACCAGGCACATAGAATTTTACTTTTTTTTTTTTTAAACGATAGCTTCAGTTTAACAGCTTACTTGGTTGGCGTGTTTGAAAGATGAGCTGGCTGACTACTCACCAGCCCACATAACACATTTCTCTTGGTCTGTGTGGTCTATTCTCGAGTTCAAGACTTCAAAATGGGAGAAAGTGGGAAGTAGGTAAGGTGAGATTATTCCTCCTTCCTTCCCTTGCAAAATGGCTTGTTACCGTGATTGCAGAGCCATGGTTGGCTCATGACAGCCAGGGGGGCAACATCTTGTCACTGAAATCACGTCCATCGATTCTCGAGTCTTATGTGTCACAGTTGCTTAGGTCTGCCAGGTATTTCTTTGCCTTCCTCTGGCGGGATTCCAGACTGCCCTGTGCCCTGTGATCAATCCAGCTGCCGAGAGAGAATAAACGGAGAGAATCTGGGAAAATTAGAGCTTTAAGGGAAGTTAAGGATCATCTGCTTCACCTTTTCTTCTGTCCACTGGTAAAAGGAATCCTATGAAACACTAGCTGAGGATACTAGTAATAATAAGGGCAGTGTGAGTCCTGAAAGCAGGTCTCCTTCTGGTCTATTTCCAATAGACTCTGTATATTTCCTTACCATAGGCAGGAGTCTATGCAATGTATCCATGCATTTGCTCTTTAAATAGACTTATCGGGGTTCCTTCTTCTTTATAATTCTATATAATAACACTGTCACTAACAGTAATTTTTGCCACTATACAGTTAGCAAACAGAAGAGTAAAAAATTCCTATCCCCTCCTTTTCTATTTTTTTCTTGTTTGTGACTTTTCTCCAATTAGACCTGAATGTATAAGGAGGAAGTATGTTTGAATCCCTCTTTTTTGCCCTATGTATTTTTTGCTTCTGGGGGGGAAAAAATTGTAACCTTGTTCCAGTTTCCTAAGAAGACTGGATTCCTCTGCCATGGGAAATCTCGATCTCTTCCCTTCCTATCAGTACGCTCTTGGATTTAACCTCGAGGTGCAAAATGTCTTTTGACTGCTTCAACTAACATCTCGAATAGCTCCTGCCATTGTAACCAGAGCCATGGACAGCATCCCTCACATATGGCTCTGTCCCCTCTCTTTGCAACAGTGTCTCACCTAAAACATTTTCAGGTATGTTTCTTCATGGGTGCTTGGGACTGTGACTGCCATATGGTGTAAAGAGCAACATCTGCATTGATACGTTATGGATAATAAGTACCCGAAAGAACATTTGTTAGAGATCTGTGGGAACCCCAGAGGTCTGGGTATGCAGTCATAGTGTGTTATTCTCTCAATTTGTTTGTTTATTTGTGCTTTTTTCATTGAGCAGATACTTAGTGAGTTCTACTGTGGGCAGTGTGCACTAGGCTTACTGCACTAAATGAGATACAACCCCCACTCTTCAGGAGCTTAGTGTCTAGTTGGGGAGATGAATTAAAATGTGAATGATTATATAACCCAGTGTGATCATCACTCTGAAAAAGGCAAATTGAAAGAATCAGAGAGGAAGCACAAGGACATTGCATTTCATTTGATCTGTGAGTGCAAAGAGATCTTCCTGGCATGGTGATGCTTGAATGAGTGTTTAAAGATGGGTAGGAACAGGTTGTCATTGAGCAAACTCCAGGAAATGGTGAAGGACGGGGAAGCCTCGCATGCTGCAGCCCATGCAGTCACAAAGAGTCGCATGGGACTGAGCAACTGAAAACAGCAACAAGGTACAGGCCAGGTAGTCAGGGAGGGACAGAACCCCAGGTAGAGGAGAGGGCAATGAAGTGGGCACAGAGGAATCGGAAGACACATCCTCGGGAAACTGCAGTATCTGGAGCGGCCAGTGGGGGACTGCACGAGAGAGGAGACTAGAAGAAACAATGGAGGTTCACATGGCAGAGAGAGGAGACTAGAAAAAACAATGGAGGTTCACATGGGAGTCTTCTCAGCCATGTCTGGACTTTGTACTTTACTGTGTAATGGAAAATACTGCAACATAATATAATCAGATTTATGGATTGGAAAACTGACCTGGGCAATAAGCTAGGCTTGCAGGTTGTGAGGCTAAGGGCAAAGAGATGGGTTAAGAATCAGCTATAGTAGTTTACACAGAAATGTGGGTGCCTTGAAACAAGGCTGTGGTAGTTGGGGATGGATGAGAGCTCCAAGCTGTTGTAGTGTTTGAATTAGTAGGACTTGGTAACTGACCAAATGTAGAAGAGAAAGCAGACTAGAATGTCATTCAGCAACTGAATTGATACCATTTACTGTGACAGACATTTACCGTAACAAGGGGCTTTCCTGATAGATCAGTTGGTAAAGAATCCACCTGTAATGCAGGAGACCCTGGTTCCATTCCTGGGTTGGGAAGATCTGCTGGAGAAGGGATATACTACCCACTTCAGTGTTCTTGGGCTTTGCTCGTGGCTCAGCTGGTAAAGAATCTGCCTGCAATGTGGGAAACCTGGGTTCGATCCCTGGGTTGGGAAGATCTCCTGGAGAAGGGAAAGGCTACCCACTCCAGTATTCTGGCCTGGAGAATTCCATGGGTTGTATAGTCCATGGGGTCGCAAAGTCCATGGGGTCGCAAAGATTCGGATACGACTGAACAACTTTCACTTTCACTGTGACAGAAAGTGAAAGGGCAGGTTGTTGGATGTGGGTGATATTGGGGTTGGGGAACACGATGTGAAATGCCTGTGGTACATGTAAGAGAACCTATCTGGGAGGTAATGAGCACTTCATAAGCCTATAACTCAGCAGAGATATTAGACCAGAGATAGAGACTTGTTGGTCATTGGCAAGTTTTTGGTGGGTGAAACTTTACATGTGGATAGGGGAAACCAGGAAGACAAGCTAAGTGAAACAGTGGTAATGAATCAGACTTCCTGGATTCAAATCCCGGATCTGCCATTTTGGGGCTGCGTAATTATGGGCGTGTTACCTCCCCTTTCCAAACCTTGGTTGCCTTCTCTGTAAAATGGGAACAATCCTTGTAACCATCTTAAGCATCATGCGAAGTCCTTAGTCGAGTGCCTGGCACACTGTAAATGCCAATTGATATTGGCTACCATTATTGCTATTATGAAATTAAGAGTCTAAGGTGGGAGTGAAAAGAGGATTGCAGATGAGGGATATCTAACATTTCACAGAGGAACAGTGAGGAATTGTAGAAGTGCTGGGGTAAAACATGAGCAAGTTAGAAGTGGAGAAGGGAAATACATTTCAGAATGAGTGGCCAACAGTGTCAACCAGCACTGGGAGCTTACGAAAGAGTAGATTTGGCAAAGAGTGTGATGCTTTTCAAGGACAAACTCATTAGAGGGTGGGATTGAAAAGTAAATGGAGGATAAGATGATAGAGACTGGAGTATAGAATACTGTTTTAATAAGTTTAGTTATATAAAATAAAGGAATCTCAGTGTCTAGAGCAGGTTTTGAAGAAGAGAGAGGACTTTTGTAAAGTTGGGAGGAAACTGGCAAGTTGATAAGCCAAAGGAAAAGAAATACATGTAGGATGTATAGGTTAGAACTCTGTGTTGATCTTTCCTTTCTATGTTAGATAAAGTGTATTATGTCCCAAAGTCCAAGGTCAAGGGACAAAAGAGGAAGCAATCCAACTTTAGCTGTTTTCCAGGCACTATGTAAGGTGATTTTCATTTATTCACTTACTGAAACTTCTTGGAAACTTGGCAAAAGAGCTGCCCGTTGATTATTCCTATTTTCTATCCAAAGCAACTAAGACATACAGAGAGTAGGCAATTCACCAAAGGCCACAAATAAAAGTTGGGAACTTGGCTATACTCTGTTGCTTTCAAAACTTGTGTTTCCTGAGCTTCTCAGTGGTTTTATTTACATGAAAGATTTCTGGAAGATGTGTATTTATTATGATGGATGGTTGCAGCATCAGTGTTAGCGCTCTTCCCACACCTGCTTAGTCTCTTCACTATTTTCCTCCATGTTGATTCTCATTGCTCTTTCCTTACAGCCAGCACCTGCACCTCTTGGTTGGAAGGGTGTCCTTAGACTGTAAGAGGGTACTTTCCTGTTTGAAGATTAGGAAGTTCTTGAAAAACCAGGCTTACTGCCGCCGCTGCGTACTCCTAACCCTAAGTAATGCTTGATGGATGTCATGGCTGCGATACCCAGCTCTTTGGTTCCCGATATGTAAACTCTGAGTTGTGATTTCCACTGTCACCAGATTTCCCCAGGGAACTGAGCGGGTTACCAGCTCTGGTCCCTTGCTTGATATCTTCATTTGGCTTCTATATTAATTTCCTATTGCTTTTGTAACAAATCATCACAATTTTCATGACTTAAAACATCAAAACTTCTAATGTAATAGTCTGCAGGAGTCCCATCTCGGTCTCGGCAGGCTGAAAGGTGTTGGTGGCCTTGTGTTCGTTTTTGTAGAGTGAATGGGAGGATCCTTTTCTGGGCAGAAATTCCGTTCCATGTGGTTGTGGTCTTGGGTCCTGGCTGGCTCTCAGCTGGGCCCCACCGTTGCTCCTAGAGGCCTCTCTCTGTTCTTTCACAGAATCCCCAGTATCTAAGAGCCAGTACAGAGTGCATCAGGCCCTTCTCGTACTGCGATCTTCCTAACCTACCTTTTTTCTCATTTAAGTCCTCCTGTGATTAGATTGAGCCTATCTGTGTATAATGTAGGATAATCTCCCTATTTTGTGACCAAACGTTTTGTAATCTTAATTTCATCTGTACTTTTACTTCCCTTTTTACCATTGAAGGCAACATATTCGTAAGTTCTGTTATTAGGAGGTGGGCATCTTTCAGGGGAGGCATCATTCTGTCTACCACAGTCTCCTCTCCTTGTGGTCCCACTTCCTCAGTCCCTCTACCTGTTTCTTTTGAAATCACTTCCTGATAAATCACTTTCACAAGTGATTTATTTTGGGCTTCGCTTTTGGGGAATTCAACCTGAGCCAATGAAGAATTTTCTAAATTCAAGAATTGTTTTGGTTATTGAATTGGGGGTGGCCAGCGGGGAGGTCAGGCCAGCACTCCAAGTCTGGGCAGAAAATGTCCACTCCCGCGCCTGTGTTCCTAGCAGCTGGGCTCATTGGCTTTCTGGCAGTTGGACAGGAAGAACAGGGGAAACTTTGCTAATGAGATTCTCTCCGCTCTCCTGAAATCCTCTGCACATCACCAGTGTGGCACCCTCGGCAGCCTTGCCTACCAGCGAGTCTCTGTGCACGGCATTTATAAACACAAGCGTGAGGTTCTGCCACAACCGTCAAAAGTGGTAGCTCATTAGTAAGTGGTAGACACCAGGCAGGGCTGGCCCAGCCCTGATGCTATGTGGCAAGGCATAGAAAATGAACATGCCACCCAGTTCAGGGTCAATATGCAAAACAGAAAAGGGAAAAATGGAAGCTTGACAGCCTGTCACGATGATTATTAACTGTCTTCTGGAGACTGTGGGCTCCCAGCTCCATGAACACACTTAGCCAGTCAGCAGTCTGTATCAGCTCTTTAGCACGCACTCCTTTGCTGTGTGTATCCCTTGGGTCTGTTTCATCAGATGCCAACTTCCTTGTCCTCTGGGCACACGGATGCTCCAGTTACACCCATTGCCGCAGGGTCCCCATTGATGGAGGTACATATAATTTAAACCTAAGACTTTTTTTTCTGGTGTGAGCCAGGTTAATCACAGGCTCTGCCAGGTGACAAAAAAGGGAGGTTGCTCAAACAGAGCACACCTGCTGAGCAGAGTTTACATCTGATCCTTGAAAATATTACTTCAGAAAGCATTACTTGGAAGGCCGTGACTGAAGGAAGCCCCTTGGTAACAGCTGTAATAGGTGCCCCATGCTTCCTTTTCGATTGCCTTGCATTCCCTTTCTTTCACCAACCTACAGCTCCAATTTATACTTCCCTTTCTCTTTACAACATAATCCTCACTCCCTGAAATTTACACCTACATTCCAGACTCCACATGATAGCTCCGTTCATAATACCACCCATGAAAAAGGCTTTTATGATCTTGAATTTTATACTTCTCAACATTTTTCCCCACTACTTTCAAAATACACATTCTTAATATCCCAACAAAGGGGAACAGATTAAAGAGAAATACCATAAAATAATTCAGCGAAGACCTAATAAAAGATGCAATCAATCAAGTAAGTGACAGTAGCAGTTTCTTTTAACATCAAATCTAATGGTTTCTTTTTCTAGTACAAAAGTGCTCCATTAACAGTGTGAGTCTTTTATTTAGGTAATTCACACGAGTGGTTGCCAGATGTAGTTTATTTTCAGGAAGGCACACTTATAGAAGCAGCACACTGAGCAAGAGACAGAGTTATCTCCATCTAACGTACTCTCTAATGACCTTTCAGAGTGAAAATAGCAGCGAAATCCTAAAACTGAAACCCTCAAAAATCAGATCCAAGTAGCACTTCACATTTAAAATGATGGTTGGATGTCGGGGCTGGCCTACAGAGGATTGTGGAGTGATCCTTTGCTTCGCCATCTATCCTCAATGCACAGTCTTGATTGGCCAGAGCCTCCTCCTGCACCATGCAGCCGGGTCCACTCCAGCTTTGCTGTGTTTTGACTCCGTTACTTCAATCAAAACTCACCAGTTAAAGCCCTCTTTCCCTCAAATGGTTCTTTTCTACTAGGTACTTCAATCAACTAATGTTCCCTAATGTATTCACTTCGTACAGTGATTGATAAGATTCTACTCTGAGTGTCCATTAGTAAAAGACACCTTTTGAAGATGACGCCTTTAACCCAGAGCAGTGGCCACAATGGTGTCAAGCAGAGGGAGAAGTGAATGAAGTGGTTTCAGAGAAATCTGGGTTGAGATAGATCCAGACTTGTTATGCACCAGCTAGTACTTCTGGATACATTATCTATGTCCTAGGAAGCTTATCTCCTATTTTGATGAAAGTGTGGATAATAGTGTCCAAATTTTCCTTCTTTCAAAGAAGTATATATTTAGTGTCTACTATTTTTGATGATTAGATGAGAAGAGGTCATATTTAACACAATGCCTAAATGTAAAAAGATGGTGAAAGTTTCTGGGAAGATAGTTGCTTTTTTTAAAATTTATTTTCGACTGTGCTGAGCAGTATGTGGGATCTTAGTTTCCCAACCAGGGATTGAACCCATGCCCTCTACAACGGAACTGCATTCTTAAGATTCTTAAGCACTGGACTGCCAGGGAAGTCCCAGAAGATAGGTTTGAGTTGTGTAACTGTTCTCCTTCAATTCATATCATGTTAGCTGTTTAAACAAAGAGGAGCTGGCTTTGGGTGATATAGATCTAAGGTGCTTCAGAAATTGTCTGGAGACATTGAAATCTGATTCTAGTGGAATTCAGTAGATAATCCTACCCCAGGAAAAGTTTGAGAAGATAGACAAATACATTAAATTAAAGGTGACTTCTTAAGAGTAAATGAATGAATAGTTTCTTAGGTTAATAACCTGGGTGACAAAATGATTTAGGGATAAAAAGGTCTGTTCTAGGGATAAGGCAACTAGGGTTTAAGTCTTGGGTTCATTAGTTAATTATTACATGCCCTAACAAAAGACATTTAAACTATTATGCCTCAGTTTCTTCATTTGTAAAGTGGTTGGGATATAGCAGGTTATCTCTAAGGTTGGTTCCATGTCGAGAATTTTCTATGAACTGTTTTCGTGGAACTTTTTTCAATGTCTCATTTTAAGAGATGCTATTGGATAAGTTATATTTGAACTGAGACTTGATAAAACCTTTGTAAGCACTTCAGCTTCTTTTTACATTTCATTTTGCTGACTTTTCTCCTTTTCTTCGATTACCTTTTCTCACCCTCTCTATTAAATCTCTCATATTGGGTAGGCCAAACTATGAATAGAATTGACTATATATATGGCTCACTAGACAACTGCATCCTTGAGGAATTCAATCAACCACTTTGTTAGTATAAAGACAAGGAGAAGAATAAATCAGGCAAATGAGTGGGACGCACTGTTTGAAGAATGGGAAGGAGTGGTTTCTAAATAATCCACAGTTCTAGGATGAGGGCAGGATATTGCGCTGCAGGTAAGCAGAAGCGAGGAAAGCAGAGTAAAGCTGTGTGTCTTGTCTGGTATGGGATAATGAGACTAAAGACTAATATTTACTGAGATTTGCCATGTTGAAGGTACTGTGCTAAGGGCTTTATTAAAACCTTAAGAGGAAGATACTCAATAATCTGATAAAGATGAGGAAGCTGAGGTCCAGAAAATTTAATTGTATGATCCCAAATCACACAGGAAGGGGCATAGTCAGCATATGGATTCAAGTTCTTTGCGTTCAAAGCCAAGGCTGTTTGTCACTATAGTTGTGGCTTTCCAGGACCTAAAAATATGAATTTGAACAGAAATGAGGTATGAACTCTACATGGTGTTGACTTGAATGTGACAGATAGGCACAGAGCAGATCAAAAGGAAGCTAAGCTGAGTTAGTTTGGGAAGGACAGTTCTTTCTATTTACTGTAGTGGTCTTTTTTGGTGGGGGTTGGGGCAGGGAGGATTGGGAAGACTGGTTTATCTGCTGCTTGTGCGCATGCATGCTAAGTCACTTCCATCGTGGTTGTGGCCGACTCCGTGTGTGACCCTATGGACTGTAGCCTGGTGGGAGAATCCCAGGGACAGAGGGATTCTCCAAGCAAGAATACTGGAATGGGCTGCCATGCCCTCCTCCAGGGGATCTTCCCAACCCAGGGATCCAACCTGCGTCTTCTGTCTCCTGCATTTCCTGCTCTGCAAGTGGATACTTTACCTCTGAGCAACCTGGGAAGCCCTTATCTGCCGCTTATATTAGAGTGAAAGGGAACACAGAACATTACAGCTTAGCATCCATAGGTTTTCTGAGGTTAGTTAGTCATGGGTAGTGTGAAAAAACGTAAGGTAAAATGCATGCTGAAATGAGAAAGAAATATGAGTGTTCTTGTGTGTGTGTGTGTGTATTTGCTGAAGTATATATGGATGACTGCTGAGAAGATAGTTTAATGCATTCACTGAATTTTTCAGTTGATTAAAGAATACTTGCTTGCCTTATGGCAGACTAAAAGGGCTTCCCAAGCAATCATCTAAAAAACAAGATAAAATATACCAAACTGTGTGTCCTTGAACCTCTCTTCATACACTTGTTTAAAATTAATATACTTAAACAGAATAACCCACCTATCTGTGGCACTCAGTGACTTAGAGCTATATATAATACATATTAATAAGCCAGGAGAATGTGGTCCCTGCCACACTCGTTTTGTTTTCGCCCTCCTGATGGGGCTCTTGCTGTCAGAGGCTTCTTCTCAGATAATGAAAGGCAATGCAAGATATACACATTCATCCCTTCCTCCTTTCAATCCTCTGTCCTGTCATCTCTGTGCAACAGAATCTTCCATTAGTGTTCACTTTAATAAGCCAATTTCTTTGGGTTTATAAGTGACAAATTTTAAATTAGTGGGGATCCATGCCAGTCTTTCAAATGTGGGTATCTTCACGTTGCTCTCTCACAGGGTAGGTTTTAATTAGGAAGGTCACTGCTAATTTTAAGAGAATGCAGCAGGACATGTTTCCTCTCCTCCCTATTTTGGTCATGTCTAGCTAGTAATGGAACAGTGTGTTTTATCAGGATGTGCCTAAGAAATGTCAATAAGGTCAACAAACCAATAAGCCCAGTGAATACCCCCAGTACATTCCTACACGGATTTCCTTTCTCATTCTAATTCTGCACTCTCTATATGTCCTATTTCTGTGACTTATGGATACATATCAAGAAAACTTTGTAAAGCTGTGCTTTTTAAAAATTCATGTCTTCATTTTCCTCCCATTTAGATAGTTTAGAGCTGTTAAGAAAGAAGGAATAAACTTGGGTAAGCATTATGGGGTAGGAGAAACCCAGTTTGTTCAATGAAGATAACTTATTTTCACCTAGGAACTCAAATTGAGGGTATGTCAAGCCAAGGCTTTTGGTGGGGCAGTTCTGGCCCCTTTCTGTCTTTTGTGGAAATGGTGGTTACTGGGGGTGATGAGGTCTGCTTTTGTCCTCAATGGACCATGTGGCATTTTGTACTTTTGGTTACTTTCAGAGCACCTGACCATCAGTATCGTTACAACACACACGCTATCCACGGTGGACTCTCCAAATCTCTTTGTCCACAGTCCTCAACTCATATGGAGAAGACATTTGAATTAGATCATATTTGTTGTTGTCGTTCAGTCGCCCAGTCGTATCTGACTCTTTGAGACCCCATAGACTGCAGCACGCCAGGCCTCCCTGTCCCTCACCATTTCCCAGAGTTTGTCCAAGTTCATGTCCATTGCATCAGTGATGCTATCCAGCCTTCTCATCCTCTGACACCCTCTTCTCCTTCTGCCCTCTATCTTTCCCAGCAACAGGGACTTGTCCAATGAGTTGGCTGTTCATATCAGATAAACAAAATACTGGAGCTTCAGCTTCAGCATCAGTCCTTCCAACAAGTATTCAAGGTTGATCTCCCTTGAGGTTGACTGATTTGATCTCTTTACTTACTGTCCAAGGGACTTTCAGGAGTCTTCTCCAGCACCATGGTTCAAAGGCATCAATTCTTTGGCACTCTGCCTTCTTTACAGTCCAGGTCTCACAACCATACATGACCATTGGAAAGACCATAACCTTGACTATCTGGACCTTTGTCCACAGAGTAATGTCTCTGCTTTTCAACACACTGTCTAGATTCGTCATAGCTTTCCTGCCAAGAAGCAATTGTCTTCTGGTTTCATGGCTGCCGTCACCATCAGCAGTGATTTTAGAGCCCAAGAAGAGGAAATCTGATACCACTTCCACTTTTTCCCTACTATTTGTCATGAAGTAATGGGACTGGATGCCATGATCTGTGTCTTTTTTTTTTTTTTTTTAATATTCAGTTTTAAGCTGGCTCTTTCACTCTTCTCCTTCACCCTCATCAAGAGGCTCTTGAGTTCCTTCTTGCTTTCTGCCATTACAGTGGTATCATCCTTTTGTCTGAGGTTATTGATGTTACTTCAGCCTATCTTGATTCCAGCTTGTAACTCATCCAACCTGGCATTTCTCATGATGTGCTCAGTGTATAGTTTAAACAGGGTGACAGCAGACAGCCCTGTTGTACTCCTTTCTTGATCTTGAACCAATCAGTTGTTCCATACAGGGTTCTACCTGTTACTTCTTGACCTGCATACAGGTTTCTCAGGAGACAGGTAAGATGGCCTGGTATTCCCATCTCTCTAAGAGCTTTCCACAGTTTGTCATGATCCGCATAGTCAAAGGCTTTAGCGTAGTTGATGAAAAGTAGGTAGGTATTTTTCTGGAGAAATGTTGGCAATTTGATCTCTGATTCCTCTGCCTTTTCTAAATCCAGTTTGGACATCTGGAAATTCTTGGTTTGCATAATGCTGAAGCCAGGCATGCAAAATTTTAAGCATGACCTTACTAGCATGGGAGATGAGTGCAATCATCTGATGGTTAACACATTCTTTGGGCTTCCCCTCATAGCTCAGTTGGTCAAGGATCAGCCTGAAATGCAGGAGACCTGAGTTCAATCCCTGGGTTGGGAAGATCCCCTGGAGAAAGGAAAGGCTACCCAGTCCAGTATTCTGGCCTGGAGAATTCCATGGACTATACAGTCCATGGGGTTGCAAAGAGTTGGACACAACTGAGAGACTTTCACTTTCACTACTCTTCTTGGGAATTGGGATGAGCACTGACCTTTCCAGTCTTGTGGCCACTGCTGGGTCTTCCAGATTTGCTGACATACTGAGTGAAAAACCTTGATGGCATCATCCTTTAGGGTTTTGAATAGCTCTACTGGAATTCCATCACACCCACCAGCTTTATTAACAGCAGTGCTTCCTAATGCTCACTTGACTTCACACTCCAGAATATCTGGCTCTGGATGACTGACCACACCATCATAGTAATCTGGTTCATTAAGGTCTTTATTGTACAGTTCTTCTGCGTATTCTTTCCATCTCTTCTTGAACAGTCCAGGCAGGTCATCTAAAAAATCAGCTTCATGTATAACTCCTAATTATGAAAGATAAACTATATTAAAAAAAAAACAAAAACCTTTTCCTATCTCTTCTTTGAAAATCCACAAAACACTGGTGAAGATGTTTAAGGTTAATTACTATTTTGTTGTGTTGTTTTTTAAAAAAATTGAAGCCTCGATTTGACTTGGAGTCCATCTTTGTAGGCTGCTGTGAAATAGGAGCAGACAGGCTAGTCTGGAATCCAGCTGTCAGAAATTCACCCTTTCTGAGGTTAGGGATGACTGATCTCCTAACCTTGGAGGAACAAATGAGTGAGTGCTACTGAAAAACAATTTTGTGACTGCAAATTAAAGAATCATTCTGAGGTCAGAGTGACTTTTCTGTTGGTTATTGAGACATTTAAAAAAAATGGAATATGATTATTGTTACTGAGGATGTTTTGAAAATGAATAAAAAAGAAAGTGTGTGTCCGGATTTAGCCAGATGAGTGATGTTCCTTCATCTTGGTGTCACGGAAGTGGACAGCTGTTGATGAGATTTTGTCAACAAAGTTATTTCTCATTGAGTTCCCAGTCTTCCAGGACTTTCTGTGACTCCTCCTTGCTTTGTAACTTAGAGGAGGTAGAAGATGATTATGTTTTGTCAGAAAAGAAAGCAAGCATGGAATTTCAGCTCAGTACCAACAATTTCCGCTTTGACAGTGTCATTCCGCATTCACTGCCAACTTTCTAAGTAACTCTGGCTTCACTGAATTATGACTTGTCTTATTTGGAGCTTGTATTTGGGTTAATGATTTTGTTTTCCAGATCTATGTTGTTGAAATATCAAATTTGAATTTGTAAATTATGTTGGCAACTTTTCTTCTTTCATGATGGCTAACATTCTTTTCTGTGGTAAAGAAACCACATCTTGCCACCCTTAAGGAAGGCTATCATTTTCTCCAAAGAAGTACTGAGTGTTGTTACAGAACCTGATTAAAACCTTTGGCAGGAAAATGCTGAGTCTCCTACCATGGGCTTTCACACTGCTCCTGCTGAGCTACTGAACTCCTCCTGAAACCAATCGATTTTATCTGTGAAATAGGTGAAAAATGTATCCCAGCAAGATAAACCCTGAACTGTTCCTGAGTTTAAAAAGCAACAAGATATAAGTAGGGCTTTTATTTGAAGGAACAGAAACACAGGCGATAGTATCTAGTGACAAAGCTGGACGCCAATGCGGGTTGAATGTCAATGTCGGATCTCAATGTCAATCGAGAAATCACTTAATATTGTCATCTATGGAAAGAGAGTTTATGTTTACAAGGCAGTCTGACAAGCTGAATCTTTTTTCTCCATAGCCCTACAAGATCTCTGCAGTGGTGAATAATTAAAGTCAATGAGAATTTATTGAACCACTATTATGAGCAAATCACTGTAAGGTTCTTCAAGGTGTAAAAAAAAAAGCAAGACATAAATCATAGTATCAAAGAAATATAAACTTTAAGAATAAGACAGGTAAACAAATAACAATATAACAATCATAAAATGATATGTCCTTAGACTGTATACAAGCATATGTTGTTGGACACTGAAAAGGATTACTTAAATTATTTTATACAGTTAAACATCAATTCCTTAGCCTCTAGCCAGTTCTTTCCCAGACTTAAGTTATAGGCCAATTTTAGGTATTTAAAATATCTTTTGGGCTTCCCTGGTGGCTTAGATGGTAAAGAGTCCACCTGCAATGCAGGAGACCTGGGTTCAGTTCCTGGGCTGGGAAGATCCTCTGGAAGAGGGCATGACAACTGCGCCAATATTCTTGCCTGGAGAATCCCCATGGACAGAGGAGCCTGGCGGACTACAGTCCATGGGGTTGCAAAGAGTTGGACACGACTGAGCGACTAAGCACAAAATATCTTTAAGAGATTAAAAGAGAGTCACTTCTGTTTAGGGATGTTGATAATTATGAAGATTATAGGAGTGAATTTCAGGTGCAAATACTGAGTCAAGTTAGAATTCTTAAGTCCTTTAAACAGAGATATGCCCAGGACTGGGCAGGTCTTGAAGAAGTAGCAAGAGTTGGGTATTTGTATCCTAATATTAGCCTGATGGCAATTGGAGACCCTAGTGCATAAAAATCTTAAAATGATCTGTGGTGGGCCCATACAGCCATGGATACCACGGTTATTCTGTATTCCATTATTCTAGCTTCACCATGTAATTTGCGTTTTCATTTCTTTTGAATGAATCTCTTAAGTTCTACCTAAAATACATGTCTAGAGGGTAGAGGGGGCACTGGGGCTTGGATTATGAAATACCCAGAGAGGAGGTAGGGTAGAGAGTCTCAGCTTTAAGGCTGTAAGTTATTTGAGTGCAAGGACTGGACTTTATGTGTACTAACATTCCCAATAGCATAATTCAATAAATACTCATGTTGCCTAAAAATGTTAAAGGTCAGGGCACTTCTGCTTTAGGTACCAAGTCTAGAAATAACAGCACTTTGCTCCAGTTTTAAAATAACCTTTAATTGTTTTATTTATTTTTTTTTTTACTGTTCAAACAGCTAACTGGTGTCATGCCTTTGAAGGCGTGACTGTATTGCATCAGACGAATGTGTAAGTTTATTTTCTTCACACACTATATTCTATTAAGCTAGTGAGAAAGACAAACAGCACAAGGATATAATATGGCATTGAGTTCAAATTACAGAATTCAAACTTAAAGTATTAAAATATATGTGAAGCTGAATCAGGCTGTGCTTATAGCTTGCTAATAAATCACATTTTCCACTCACTGCTCTGATTTTAAGAACTAGCAAATGAAAACTGGGAGCATAAAAGAATAGGCTTGGAGTGAATTTCAAGGAATAATCTATTCATTTTTCTGCCATTGGCAAATTTTGGCTAAACTTTTCTCTGGTGGGGAGAAGCTCTCGTTTTTTGAAAATACCTGCTGGGAAGGAAATTCTACCATTCCCTATAATACCATTATGATCCTTGGAAACAACTTGTTTCCTTCATAAATAAATAGTTTTCTCAGTTATTTTGTTTCTGGCAGTACCCATTTCAAGCATAATAAATCCAGTATAAGTGCCACTTTTTTTTTTTTTAGGTTTTAGTAGAATATATTAGTTGGAGAGAAATACGTATTCAACAGTGAAGAAAAAAGTTTTTTCTTCCAGATCAAGGTTAATTCTAATAAGAAAATAGAAAGTCCATTACTAATGCCTTTGCATTAAAGCTCACTTCCTCTTGAGTGATCGTGAAGGATGTTCTTGCATATCAATGTTGTACCAAAGGCTTTCATTATCTCTGTGGTTTTTGTTTATTCAAATGTTTTCCCCACATGTGATTTCTTCATATATAAGCTAAACAGATGCAAATACGTGTCTTTTAAGAAGTCTGTAAATCTCTCTTTAATGAAGGTGCCCTTCAGTGCAACAGGCTTATTTGGGAATTGTTCAAAGGTGGGTTTTGCTTTCATTCATGCTTTTTTTTTTTTTTTTTTTTACTTTTAATCAGAGATGGCAAAGTCAGATCAAATAGAAACAAAATTCTTTCTTTTTGGTATTATTCAAGACTCTTCATCTTTGTGGTATTGCAGATAGCTGATTGTTCTCAACACAGCAAAATTTAGGCCAATCAGGTTATCATCACCTGATATCAGTGACCCTGGGAAAACGAACTGAGCTAAGCAGAGCAAAGAATTGTTATCTGGTTAGTTGCTTATATAATTTAAATTATTAACCACATAAGAATGACAATGTGCTGTGACTAAAAAGCAAATAACTCACCCCTGTCAAAAATGCAGCTTCTTTTTTTTTTTCCCCTAGCAATGAAATTAACTATCAATTCATATGCAATCCCAGACTTAAAACATGGTGGTAAACCAGATGCACTGGTGCATGGGAGTGGGAATAATTGTTTGTGGGTTTCACGAGAAGATTGCCAGTTTGCAGCATTTAAATTACACACACACTGCTTTTTACATCTCTAATTGTAGCTCTGTTGTTTTCAGGGAGGGTTGAATTGACATTGACAAACATAGACTTAGAAGGAATACAAAGACATGAAAACAGCACTAAATTTGCCCCCAAAATGATTCAGTGAATAATACTGCAGCATTCTATTTATTCCTTGATATGCCAGAATTTCCTTTTTCCCCCTAAGGAGCAATGCTGACTTTGGTAAGTTAATGAGAAGTACTCACTGCAGAGACGTTAAGTAAATCAAGCACATGACTTTCATGAATTATTGTATGCCTACTCTTTTATTTTGTTAAGAATTGTTTAATGTAATCCTTTGCCAGTTTCTTTTCTTTAACTCTTCAGATTCTTCATTTGCCTTCAGTATGTAATTCACTGTAGCAGTTTTTTTCAATTCAAATCTTTCTGCGGTAAGATTTTTAGCTCTGGGGAAGAGTAAAAATAGGGTCCTATTGATGTTCTACTCTTCACCTTTTACTTTAATTCCTTACATTTCTGTAAAAAAAAAAAAAGGCCACTAACCTCTCAGGCCTAAGGAATGAAAGGCTGGCTTATCAGAGAAACAAAACAATGAAACAAAGAGGTAATTTAGATTTAGATTTTGTAAAGCCAATTTAGTGTGCGGTGTTAATTCTAGTACAAACAACTGCAACAACAGGAAAATGATCTCCAAATCTACAGTTCAGTACTGGTTTCCTTTGAAAAAGACTTTTGGTCCTTCAAGGGTCATACTGAGTTAAAAATACAGTTATGAAGATAAACAATAGCTTAGCAAGAGGGAATTCAAGGTACATATGCTAGGGAAAAGGGCCATGTTAAAAGCAGAAAACAAATGAAAAGATATTTTAAACCTCTACATTTGGGCAATTCTATCAGAAAAATTGCCCACATTTTGCTTGGCACAGGATTTTGAAAGATCACTCAGTGAGAATAATTAGGAGAAACCATTTATGCACGCCCTTCCTGAAGAGCTGGGCTCCATGCACACTTGCAGAGGACTGTGCTGGGTAAAGAGTTGTCCTTTACCTTTAAAACCTGAAGGAGAGCAAGGAGCCCTTTGGTCCCATAGTGTTAACAATCTCCTAAGGAAGTAGGTGGGAGACCAACACAGCAAGCAGACTTGTTGCTTCCCTAACAATGAGCCACTTTCTGGTTTTCTTTGAGGTATATCTTGATCCAGACTGTGGCTTAATTTGAATAGAACGAAAAAGAGTGGGAATTGTAGGATGACAAGCTTTAGCTCAGTAAAAAGAGACGTTCTTTCTTTTCGGTTAGGCTGCACAGTTTAAAACTGGAATCGGCTGTCGTGGGGAGCGTGAGCTCTCCGCAGGTGCAGGTGCAGGAACAGGCGGGATGGCCAACTGTTAGGGAGACTGACAGGAAATTGAGTGGGAGGACAGACAAGGTGACCTATAAAGCTCCTTTCCCTTCCAGTACATACTCTATTTTGGTTTATTTTAAAATTCATTCTCAGCTTTTGCTTTTTTGGCTTTGGGCTTTGGGTCAGCTACTATTCCTGGTTCTCCAGGAGCTGTGGAACACTGCTGCATTGTATGAGGGTAGAGGCGGGGGTGCAGCATCTCCAACTTAAAATTTTCCTAAAAGTTACAATCCCTTGGTCATCATCCCCTCCTTCTCATGTGTGGTGCCTGCAGAGTGGCCACCAGGCTTTGGTATAATGCATTTAAGGAAATTCATACAACAATGTCCCTGGAAGCCTAAGTTATCTTTTACTTTTTGAAAACATCTATTGCCTGCCAGTCCCATATATTTGTCATCGTTTGTTGTTCAGTTGCTCAGTTGTGTCTGACTCTTTGTGACCCCATGAACTGCAGCATGCCAGGCTTTCCTGTCCTTCACCATCTCCCGGAGCTTGCTGAAACTCATGTCCATTGAGTCGGTGATGCCATCCAACCATCTCGTCCTCTGTTTCCTCCTTCTCCTCCTGCCTTCAATCTTTCCCAGCATCAGGGTCTTCCCACATATGGTTTAGATTAAATCAGCAAGGGATAAACTACAGTACTAAAATTTAATTTGGAAATTATTCCACTAAGCAATTTTCATGGCCTCTGTGGTTACCTAACAACTCACGCTCTCCTCAACAGAGGACTTTTTTCAAGACAATTTGTTTTTCAAACATGATGATAATTCTGCTAACCCCTGACTGAAAGGCAGGTGACTATCATTTATTTTCCAGTAAATCTTCCAGGAGCCCCTTTTTTTTTTGTTATTTTTTGGTTTCTGTTTTTATATGAAAGTTTGGGGCTGAGTCACCTGAACTCTTTTGTCTTGGTTTCTTTGTGGCCATTGACAAAGGTGACAAGATTTTTAAATGTTAAGATCTGTGTTTTCCTCTTTTCTTCTCAGGACATTTCTTCTAGTCAAATACCTTCTTTGCCTCTGGGGAGAAGTAAGATTGTTTCATGAGAATGGAAATAATAAGAGGCAATCACTGCAGTTAAAAGAACTTAAAAATCTGGTTAAAAGAAATTAAAAAAATTCTTGCTCCTTGGAAGACAAACATAGACAGCATATTAAAAAGCAGAGACATCACTTTGCCAACAACAGTCTGTATTGTCAAAGCCAGGATTTTTCCAGTGGTCATGAATGGATGTGAGAGTTGGACCATAAAGAAGATTGAGCACCTAAGAATTGATGCTTTTGAAGTATGGTGTTGGTGGGCCACAGTCCATGGGGTCGCTAAGAGTCAGACACAACTGAGCAACTTCACTTTCACTTTTCACTTTCATGCATTGGAGAAGGAAATGGCAACCCACTCCAGTGTAATTGCCTGGAGAATCCCAGGAATAGGGGAGCCTCGTGGGCTTCCATCTATGGGGTCGCACAGAGTCAGACACGACTGAAGTGACTTAGCAGCAGTAGCAGCAGCAGCAGCAGCTGGAGAAGACACTTGAGAGTCCCTTGGACAGCAAGAAGATCAAATCAGTCAATCCTAAAGGAAATAATGAATTTTCACTAGAAGGATTGTTGCTGAAACTCCAATACATTGGCCACCTGATGTGAAGAGCTGACTCATTGGAAAAGTCCCTGATACTGGGAAAGATTGAGGGCAGGAGGAAAAGTGGGTAACAGGATGAGATGGTTGGATGGCATCACTGACTCAGTGGACATGAGTTTGAGCAAACTCTGGGAGATATGAAGGACAGGGAAGCCTAGCATGCTAGGGGTTGCAAAGAGTCAGACACAACTTAGCAATTGAACAACAACAAATCAGTTGGTCTGATGTTTTTTGCTTAACTTTTCAAAGATGCTTTTGTAAATCAAAAGAGAAAGCCCTGAGCATAACAGGTTAAAGTGTTTATATTATAACAAGGGATTTGGAGAAATAAAAAAGAAACATTCTATCTTATCTTTCCCTTACTCTGTGACCTAGAAGGATAGCTATATGCCTATAATCGAGGGAGGTGATTGAATGTTACCTGAGGGGAAGTCTCTAGTGGGACATGAGAGGATTTGGGGAGATTTTTGGAGAGGAGCAGGACAGCCTACAAGACTTATGAACCACTCTTGAAAGTCAACCTGAATCACTCCACTGAGTTCACTCAGGTTCAAGAGGAGAGGCCACAGATCCCACCTCTTGATCACAGGGCATATGATATATATTGTTACAACTTTTGCTGAAAAATACCATTTGCTACAGTGGCTCAGTGTACCCTGATCACACTAGCTCAACAGAGGACATGGTGGATTCCAGCAGTGCGTAATTCCCAAAGAAAACAAGCCAAGAGCTCTTACTATTCCATGTTTTATAATAAACTTCTTGGCTATTTTTGAATAGAGTGATATTCTCCTGAAATAAAGAGAAACTTTCATCAAAACTGACTTTCGATTTCATAGACATGTAATTATTTTGTCTTGCAATGTAATAGAGATATTACACATTGTCATGATTTATATCTACCAATTTTATCTCAAGATGTTTTGTTATATTTTTCTACTTTTCCTATTCTTATTTAAATTAATACTTTTTGATATCTGGGATGAAAGGATATCTGCAAACGTCTAAGTAAAATTCCTCGGCTATCAGGCAAGATTCATGTTTTATGTATTTAGTTTTAATACTTACATGATGAATAGATAAATTATTAAACTGTGGTATATCTCAATGGAAGAAAATAAACTATTCTTATATTCCTTCTCTTTCTTTCTGTATCAGTTGGGCTGCTTTAGGCTGTGACCTCTCATAATGGTTTAACCAATGTGGGTTATCTATTATATGACTAATAAGAATGCAAGAAACAGGACTTGTCAGGGCATAGTAGGTCAGGACTGCACTTCTCTGAGGGTCTCTTAGATCTGCCCCCTCAGTGAGCTGGCTTTATGCTCAGCCCAGTAGCAGTATGGCTGCAGCCGTCCTAGGCATCCTATCTACAGACAACAATGAAAAGCACAAAGAGATCATCTCTTCTGATGTGTCCTTCTTAGGAATGAGAAACTTTCCAGGCGACCCCCACCTCATATCTCTTTGGCTAGAACTGGGTCACATGCCCACCTCAAACAACTAACAGCTAAGAATAGGATAAGCTTGATAGCTTTCTATCAAAAAAGATTTAGCTCTAGGAGCTGTGATTGGGTCAGACTTCCTAAATCAAGAAGTTTACCTGTGGATCGTATCCAGTCTCCGTCTGTTTCTGTAAATAAAGTTTTATTGGGCTGCTGCCATGCACGTTCATTTACCTATTGGCTGTGATTGCTTTCACACTAAAAGTGTTGAGTAATTGCAACAGGCTATGTCATCTGCAAAGCAGAGATATTCACTATCTGTCCATTTATAGAAAATGTTTTCTAACTTTTACACCATAGAACAAAATTGGGTTTCTGTAATCAAGGAAAGAGAGGATAAGATATTGGATAGACAGTTGATTCTACTAAATATTCTGTCTAATTAAAAAAAAAAAACCTTATAATTTCCACAAACATCATAGATATTATTACATGTATATTGTGACATTTTATGCTGTTACTTTATGTCAGTGGTCCTGTTATGTTGTTAAGGTTATTATACAGCTGTGTGTAATTTAAAGGTTTTTCCTATGCTCTGGATTTCAGGATATAATCTGCCATAATGGGTTAATACTGTACCTTTTCCTTTTATTGCAAAGAGCCATGAAGCTGTACTGACCTCTAGTCCTATCAGTAATCAAATCACGTTTTCTACTCAATACTCTACGTGGCCAAAAATTACAGACTGAATTAACTATAATGAAACTTCTTGAAGTACCTGGTATGTTAAAATATTAACGTGGGTTTTTGTTTCAGATTTTATTTTCAGAGCAATTTTAGACTTAGAATGGAATTGAGAGGAAGAAAAAAATTGTGAGGAAGGTAGAAACTTCCCATATACTCCTTGCTCTCACACATGCATAACCTCCCTTGTTATCAGGATCGCTTTCAGAAAAGTACACTTTTAATCAAAGATGAACCTATATTGACACATTATAATCATCCCAAGCCTGTAGTTTACCTAAGAGTTCATTTTTGATGTATATTCAGTGGGTTCAGACAAATGTATAATGAAGTACATCCATAATTAAACGCATCATACAGAGTATGGTGTCCTAAAAGATCCTCTGTGCTCTGCTTATTCAGGTCCCCAACCTTCCATCACTGGTAAACACTGATCTTTTCATAGTCTCTATAATTTTTTCTTTTCCAAAAAAATCATAGAGTTGGAATCATACAGCATGTAGTCTCATTTTTTTTTTTTCACTTAGCAAAATGTTTTCATGTTCCCTTCACGTATTTTCTTGGCTTGCTAGCTCATTTCTTCTAAGGGCTAAATAGTATTCCATTGTCTGGACATGCTGGTTTATCCATTCGCCTACTAATTTCAAGTTTTGGCAATTTGGTAAACATCTGTGTGTGGGTTTTACATGGACATAAGTTTTCAGCAATTTAGGTAGCACCAAGAAATAAGATTGTTGGATCCCATGGTAAGAGTGTGTTTAGTTGTGAAAGGAACTGCCAAACTCTCTTCCTAAGTGGCTGTACCATTTTGAATTCCCGTCAACACTGAATGAACATTCCTGTTACTCCACCTCCTTGTTAGCAGTTGGTGTTCCAGATATTGGTTATTCTAGAAGGTGTGGAGTGGTAACTCACTGTTGTTCTAATTTTCATTTCCCTGAAGATATACAGCATGGAGCAGCTTCTCAAATATGTTGTTTGCAAATATTTTCTCCGATGTGTTGTTTGCAAGACAGTCTGCAACTTGTCTTCTGGTTTTCTTGGTATTGTCTGATGTAGAATAGTAGTTTTTAATTTTAATGAAGTCAAGCTTATCAATTACTTCTGTCATGGATCAGGTCTCTTGTGTTGTATCTTGAAAGGTATCACTGAGGTCATCTATGTTTTCTCTTATTTTATCTTCTAGGAATTTTATAGTTTTGTGTTTCACATTTAGGTCTGTGAATTTTTGTGAAGGGCTTAAGTTTTGTATATGGATTCTCTCTCTCTCTCTCTTTTTTTTTTTTGCATGTATATAACCAGTTCTTCCAATACCATTTGTTGAAGAGACTATGTTTGTTTCATTCTATTGTCTTTAATCTTTTGTCACATATCAGTTGACTATTTTTATGTGAAACTGTTTCTGGGCTCTTTATTTTGTTCCAATGATCTGTATGTCTATTCTTCAACCAGTACCATAGTCTTGATTAACAATACTTTGTACTTTAGTCTTGAAGTCCAGTAGCATTGTTCTTTGCTCAGACTTTGTTCTCTTAAGTGTTGTTTTGGCTCTCGTGGTTCTTTTGCCTCTTTATGTAAACTTTAGAATCAATTTGTCAATATCTATAAAACAAATTTCTGAGATTTTTATTGGTATTACATTGGATCTATAGGTCAAGTAGGGGAGAACTGACATCTTGACAATATTGAGTCTGCCTATCCATAAATATGAAATATCCTTCCATTTATTTAGTTATTCTTTAGTTTCATTCATCACAGTTTTGTAGTTTTCCTCATATGGATCTTCTTTTATATATAAATTTGTACCTAACTGTTTTACTTTTGGGGTGATAATGTAAATGATATTGTGTTTTAAATTTGTTAAATTCCATTTTTTCTTTGTTCATATATATGAAAGCAATTACCTTTTCTCTATTAACCTTGTGACTTGCAACTGTGCTATATAGTTCTAGGAGTTATTTGTCAGTTTTTTCAGATCTTCTGTATAGACAATCATGTCATCTGAAAACAAAGATAGTTTTATGTTTTCCTTCCCACTTTATGTTTTATGTTCTTTTCTTATTTTACTGCAAGTAAGGATTTCTGGTACAGTGTTGAAAAAGAGTAGTAAGAGGGGATGTACTTGCCTTGAACCTGATCTTCTTGGGAAATGTTATAGTTTCTTATCGTTAAGCATGACAGGTAGGTTTTTGATAGACTACCATTATCAAGCAGAGAAAGTTCCCCTCTGTTGTTGTTGTTATTGTTGCTCAGTTGCCCAGCCATGTCCAACTCTTTGTGATACCATGGACTGCAGCACGCCAGGCATCCCTATCCCTCACCACCTCCCAGAGTTTGCCCAAGTTCATGTCCCATTGCATTGGTGATGCCATCCAACCATCTCATCCTCTGGCACCCTCTTCTTCTGCCCTCAATCTTCCCCCAGCATCAAGGACTTTTCCAACGGGTCATCTAAGTGCATCAGATGACCAAAATATTGGAGCTTCAGCTTCAGCATCAGTTCTTCCAGTGAATATTCAGGGTTGATCTCCCTTAAGATTGGCTGGTTTGATCTTGCTGCACAAGAGACTTTCAGGAGCCTTCTCCAGCACCATGGTTCGAAGGCATCAATTCTATGGCATTCTGTCTTCTTTAAAGTCCAGTTCTCACAACCAGTGGGAACACCATAGCCTTGAGTATATGGACCTTTGTCCACAGAATAATGTCTCTGCTTTTCAACACACTGTCTAGGTTTGTCATAACTTTTCTGCCAAGAAGCAGTCTTCTTATTTCACGGCTGCAGTCACCAGCTGCAGTGATTTTGGAGCCCAGGAAGAGGAAATCTGTCACTACTTCCACCTTTCCCTTTCTATTTGCCATGAAGTGATGGGACTGGATGCCATGATCTGTTCTTTTAATATTCAGTGTTAACATATATATGGAATTTAGGAAGATAGCAATGATGACCCTGTATGCAGGACAGCAAAAAAGACACAGATGTGTATAGCGGACTTTTGAACTCAGAGGGAGAGGGAGAGGGTGTGATGATTTGGGAGAATGGCATTGAAACATGTATAATATCATGTAAGAATCGAAATGCCAGTCTATGTCTGATGCAGGATATGACACGCTTGGGGCTGACGCGCGGGGATGACCCAGAGAGATGTTGTGGGGAGGGGGGTGGGAGGGGGGTTCATGTTTGGGAACGCATGTACACCTGTGGTGGATTCATGTCAATCTATGCCAAAACCAATACAGAATTGTAAAGTAAAAATTAAAAATAAATAAATAAATAAATTAAAAAAAAAATTCAGTGTTAAGCTGGTTGTTTCATTCTCCTCCTTCACCCTCATCAAAAGGTCTTGTGTTCCTTCTTGCTTTCTGCCATTAGAGTGGTATCATCTGCCTGTCTGAGGTTGTTGATGTTTCTTCAGCCTATCTTGATTCCAGTTTGTAACTCATCCAACCCAGCGTTTCTCGTGATGTGCTCAGCATATAGGTTAAACAAACAGGGTGACAGCAGACAGCCCTGTCATACTCCTTTTTCAATCTTGAACCAGTCAGTTGTTCCATACAGGGTTCTAACTTGCTTCTTGACCTGCATACAGGTTTCTCAGGAGACAGGTAAGATGGCCTGATATTCCCATCTCTCTAAGAGCTTTTCACAGTTTTTCATGATCCCCACTGTCAAAGGCTTTAGCATAGTCAATGAAACAGAGATAGATGTTTTTCTGAAATTCCCTTGCTTTCTCTATAATCCAGCGAATGTTGGCAATTTGATTTCTAGTTCTTCTTCCTTTTCTAAGCCCAACTTGGACATCTGGAAGTTCTTGGTTTGCATAATGCTGAAGCCTAGCATGCAAGATTTTAAGCATGACCTTACTAGCATGGGAAATGAGTGCAATTGTTTGATGGTTAGCACATTCTTTGGTAATACCTTTCTCTGGAATTGGGATGAAGATTGACCTTTTCCAGTCCTGTGGCCACTGCTGAGTCTTCCAAATTTGCTGACGTAATGAATGCAAAATGTTGATGGTATCCTCCTTTAGGGATTCCATCGTGTATTCCTAGCTTAATGAGAGTTTTTACTATAAATGGGTGTTGAATTTTGTCAAATGCTTTTTCTTCATCTATTAATATGATCATATGATTTTCATCTTTTAGTTTGTTGATGTGATGGATTACATTATTTGATTTTTGGGTGTTGAACCAGGTTTGCATATCTGGGATAAGTCCCACTTACTTGTGGTGTATAATTTTTATACATTTTTTGGATTCAATTTGCTAATGTTTTGTTGTGAAGCTTTGCGTGTATGTTTATGAAAGATATTAGTTTGTAGTTTTCTTGTAATGTCTTTGTCTGGTGTTGGTATTGGGTAACACTGGCTTCATAGAGTAAGTTAGGCAGGATTCTCTCTGCTTTTATCCTCTTCAATGTAGTAGGGAATTGAGACAATTTCTTCCTTAAATATTTGGTAGAATTTACCAGTGAACCCATCTGGGTATGGCACTTTCTGTTTTGAAAAGCTATTATTGATTTAATTTCTTAAATATATATAGTTATAGTCAGATTGTTTATTTCTTCTTACATAAGTTTTAGCAGATTCTTTTAAGGAATTGGTCTGTCTCATCCAGTTTGACAAATTTGTGGGCATAGAGTTGCTCACAATATTCCTTTATTATCCTTTTAATGTCCATGGGATGTCCTCCCTCTGTTTCATTTCTGATATTAGCAATCTGTCCTCTATCTCTCATTTTTCTTAGTTACCTGGCTTATCAATTTTATTGGTATTTTCAAAGAATCAGCTCTTAGTTTCTTTGCTCATTTCCCTCGATGCACTGTTTTCAATTTCATTGATTTCTGCTTTAATTTTTATTTCTTTTCTTCTGTTTATTTTGGATTGAATTTGCTCCTCTTTTTATAGTTTCCTAAGTTGGAAGCTTAGATTATGAATTTTAAATATTCTCCCTTTCTAATACTTACATTCAAGCCATAAATTTCCCTCTAAGCACTGCTTTTGATGCATCTCACAAATTTTCATTTGCATCCAGTTCAAAATATTTTTAAATGTCCCTTGAGATTTCTTCCTTGACCTATATGTTATTTAAAAGTGTGTTGTTTAATCTCTGTGTTTTTTAAAATTTTCCAGTTATCTTTCAGTTATTGATTTCTAGTGTAATTTCTCTGTGGTCTGAGCACGTATTTTCTGTTCTTTTAAATGTGTTTAGGTGCATTTTATGGTCAAGAGTATGTTAATATAGCTTTTATTTTAATTCACAGGTCAATTTCAATCTAAGCAGAGACCAATGCAAATGAGTCATGACTGTTTCCTGAGAATGCTTGGGTGCCTGGGGGCACTTAGGGTACATTGTTGAAGTGTTTGAATGGAGGGGACTTTGATTTAGGCATGCATTCCAATTTGGACTTTTTAGACTAAAGAATGTGAAACCTTCCTTCTACTTAGGATGAACTTGTTATAAGACATCTAGAGAACTACTTCCTAGGTTATGGTGCCTTGAACATATTGGTCTAAAATTTTAATTATGAAAACAAATATTAGTTGCTGGAAGATATACAGTCTAGTTGTATACCAACCAGTGTCAGTTACAAATTGGCACTTGCTATTGGAGAAAGCAGTGGCAACCCACTCCAGTACTCTTGCCTGGAAAATCCCAAGGGCCTGGTGGGCTGCAGTCCATGGGGTCGCGAAGAGTCAGACACGACTGAGTGACTTCACTTTACCTTTTCACTTTCATACACTGGAAAAGGAAATGGCAACCCACTCCAGTGCTCTTGCCTGGAGAATCCCAGGGACGGGGGAGCCTGGTGGGCTGCCGTCTATGGGGGTCGCACAGAGTCAGACAGGACTGAAGCGACTTAGCAGCAGCATTGACATTTGCTATCAGCCTCTACAAGGATTAAATCATGTGCTACTGCAGCTGCTCATTTTCAATACCCTCCTGAAAGGAGTTCAGGGTGGAGGGCAGAAATGAGGCACTCTGTGTTTGGGGGAAAACTGGCAAGAGAGGTCTTCAGATAGATATTTTCAGAAGCTGATTTTATGAGCCCAACTCTTATGTCTTCTCATATCTAGAAAAACACTAAAATCCTTCATGGTAATGACTCCTTATTGACTAGCAAAGACTTTACAAGAGAAGTAGAAACCTTTTGGGAAAATATGTGCTTAATTGCATGTATTCCCCATTCACCAAAATCTTTCATATGCTGACCTTCCTCCCTACTTATTTGGAGGAGTTTCTCAGAGCTATCTGAGGTGCTATCTCCAGGCTGCAGTCCTCATTTTGCCCCACATAAAATTTAATTCGCAACTCTCACATTGTGCATTTTTTAAAGTCAGCACTAGGAATCTAAATACGTAAAATTTGCATCCTTTTCCAGGACTCAAGTCTGAATATTTGAGCACTATATGACTGGATCATATTTTGATTGGCATTTGGCCTCGTTTGGCATCAAGAAAAGTTGTAAAAATAGCCATTTGCAAATCTCTACTGCACAAATTGTAGGGATGTTGTTGAAAATTATGTCAGCTCTACCTCTCTGATAGCTGTATGAATTTCAGTGTGAAATTGAGCATAAAAACTATATGTCTCCTCTGTACATGGAATGTTTTTAAACTTACCATTGATGAGAACTTTTTCAGTTTCATATTTTCATATATAGTTACATAGTTACATATAGACTTCAAGACCAACAGAAAACCTGTGATTGGAACAGGGGTAGCAGCTGGAATCAGGGTAGAAGCCTGAGACAGTGTTGAGGAAAATCTCAGGTTCTGATGAGCTAGACTGGAATCTAGCCACAAACCTATTGCCTTACCACTTGGCTTCACCCAATAAAGCTTAGAGTCAAATTTGTAGCCCAGCTTTCAATTGCCTAACTTACATTACTTGACCTAATGATTTTTACCTTGACTACACCTCTCTTCTGAACTCTATATGTTTAACAGCAGCAAAAAGAAAACAAATCTTTTTTATAAGAAAAATGAATTATTTCCAGAAAATACTTCAAATTCTTTTTTAAAAAGGGTAATGTGTAATTTAATAATTACAAATATTCTAGGTTTATAACCAAGAATTTCACCAAGGATTGATAAACAGCTCATTATACAATTGTCTTATTCAGGGTAATAAGCCCTCTGTCGGACTCTTCTTGTAATTTTCTATACTATAGGTAAATGCACAAATTAGCACTTATGTCTTAAAAGTGTTTTTCTCTCTGTCACCTGAAAGCACAGCTGATAAAGGTGAGAATTGTAGGTGGAGACATCACCTTATGAACATTTTTCCTGCTTGTTGCGTGGACTTTTCTTTTCCCCCTTGAGATTTAAAAACGGTATTCATTCTCGCTTCCTTCATTATCATGAAGCTAGCTGAAATCCTAGCTGGTAACATGCTTCATCCTTTCCTCTATTAGCTTTTATCACAAAGAAGTGGCAGACCTTTTGAGGGGTTTTCTCAAAACCTCTCTGGGATTTTGTTCCTGCTCTTACACATTCAAAACCTGTACCATGCAAACCACCAGACACACAGTCTTTGACACTCTTCTAGGTGGCATTTTTGTAATGCTTACATCTGTAAAAACCCTGGTCTCTTTGGAATCAATTGGAAATATGAGATATTTTAAAAGACCTTTTTTTTTTTTTTTTAAGAAAAGCAATATGAAGATATCTTAGCAAATCCAGCTGTCTCTGGTATGGGTAGTGGGGGAGGTTCAGACCAGGTGTCTCTGTGTGATAGTCGGGATGGGAAATAAAACGTGTGTGGAGGCAGGTGCTACCTCACCAGCACCCTCTCCTCCTGTCACACACCCTCCTTTACCTTTATGATCAGGCATCCCAATATGGGTCCAGGAAGAGTTTCCATGTGTTGGGAGCATTACCTCCCCTTCTGCTTTTAGTTCAGGTGGTTTAAACATTTCTGGGTATGTAAATGAAATAATGAAAATAGGCTCTTCATTCCTAGATTTGATATTCTCTCTAATTGAATGACTGTATTCAAAGAGTGACAGTTAACAGATAGATTGAACCTGCGCAGATAGATAATATGAAGGATAATAGAATCCAGATCACTTTCATTTCAACACACTCCCAGAATAGCTACACTATCTGAATAAAAAATAGTGCTGGGATTAGCTGCTTTAATAAGGACAGTGATAAACCAAAAAATGTCTAAAGGATAGAATTCAGGATGGGGAAAATATTATAGAAAAATACTATATGAAGAAAAGGTGAAGGAAAAAATGCTTTTCCCAGAGAAGAGGAAACATGTATGTGTATATGTGGGGTATGTGAGTGTGTGTCTGTGTGTGGTATGTATTGATATGCAAGGGTGATGGAGAGCCCTGAATTTTGAGCACTGTCATATAGAAGAAGTAGTAAGGATACCATTAAATGGAAACTCTGTGGCTTCAGAAGCTGATATGTGTATATATGTGTATGTGTATATATGCACACACATACATATATATTAATAGATTTTTTTTTTAGTGATTAGTTGATAGAAAATGGAGAGCGCTCACTCAGAAAAGTGTGATTTTCTGTCGCTGAATTTATAGTCCCTGATGTTTTTTCCAATTATTGTTAGACCCTCCTTAGAGGTGCTGTGGAAGGTATCCTGCATTCATGTTGGTTTAAACATCTCAAACTAAAAGTTCCTCTAATCCCAAGCTATCATAATTCTCTAATTTAGAATTTAATTTAGTTCAGAGTCATGTATTTTTTTTTCCTGATTTCACCTTGCCAGAGTTGTGTAGGTTTTAAAATAGGCATAACTGCAATACTCTGCCTAGTGGGTTCTTAGATATTATTATAGAATTATGACTGTTCTTTGACTTCTTGGTAATCAGAGGGGTTTCAGACAACTGAAATTTTCTTTCTTTTATCAGAAAAGAGCTAAACATTACCACTCTGGCACCTCTTTCCAGGCGGCAATTTGTAGTATTCTTCCTGTGTCCGATTCTTGCATTAGTCAACTTTTTCTCATTGTGGGCTTCACAGCAGCTTCCTTGGTTCTGTGGAGAATTAACTGTTTCCCTAATCATCTAAGTTACTTCCTCCAGAATGGTTCAGCATTGGAAAGAGCAAGATCTGATACATTCTAAGTTTAAATATTGCTGCCTGCTTCTTAAGGAATACATGCTTAAATGCATACTTTAGGCAGATGTGTGCTATTATTTACAATATCCAACCCCATTTATCAGTCTAGCTCCAAGATAGGCCATTGAAATTAACATTATTCAAGGAGGGTTTAATAAGATACTTTTTGTAAAGGTGTGGGAAGGATGCAAGGGAAGTATTTATAAGGGGTAGTGCAATATTCAGGGACAAGAATAGTGGACCTCTGACAGTTCCTAGGTCTGAAGGGAAGAAAGAGGAAGCAGTTATTATCATCTGGAGGGAAGTAGCTACATAGAGCTGTCTTGAGAGGAGATTAAACCTTACATTAAAGCTGAGAGTGTAATGAAGTAAAGCCTCCTATAGTCATGGCCCAGAAAGCCAAACTCAGATGGTTGGTGTTTGCAGCACAGTAAGGATTTATTTACAGGTCACCCAGCACGGGTGTGCATGGGAGGCAAATCTCAGATCCACCCCATCTTGGTCTTTGAGTTATGAATGTTTTAAAGGGGAAGAACAAAGAAACTGAGATTATTGTCTTGTGGCATTTCTTAATCACAGTTTCAGGAGTCAGGATGTCTCTGGTTTATGATTGTCTGACTAAGTGGCCCATGGCTTGGAAGGGGGAGTTGGGATAGGGAAGGTCTGTGAGCTCATCTTGCCCTGGAGTAAGAACCTGAGGTGGTACAGGAATGATAATATCTACAATAGCATTTTTAGTATGTTAAAATTGACAACAGTAATCTTAGTCATCTGACTCTGGTTGATTAGTTCAGATAGCACAGGATTGAGATCAGAGCAGACAAGGAAGAGTTTCAGGTCAGGGGAGACAAGCAAGGGAATAAAGTTTTGGATACAGAACTTAAATCATCACTCGGCAAAGGAACTTGGTGTTAGGAAGGCCAGTTTCAAGAGCCAGTCTGAGACCACCCAGCAGGGAACCCGAATAACAGACACCTGGTTCAGTGATCTGGTCTCTATGTCCTCTCTACTGCAGGAACTGAGTTTCACTTTTCTGAGAAGTAAAGTATAAGGTTGTCTTTAGTTTTTTCCTTGATTTTGAATTGAAGACTATTGAGGGAAGAACCCACAGCTGTCCTGAAATTCTCAGGGAAAACTACTATCCTGAAACTGTGCTAAGAAAATCACTTTAAAGCAATGCTAGAGCATGAATATACACCTGCTTCCACCTCCTTTAATGTTATATCGTCCCTTGCAGAAAATTAGCCTGTCTTCTTCCTTTTATATTCTCATTAGGGAATAAGCATCTTGAAGAGATGTTGGCTAACATCACTACCTCTGTTTGAGATCACAACAGTGTTTGACATTTGCTTCTTTCTCACATATTACTGAATGAGAAATCAGATATTCAATTCAGCAGACCCAGGGCAAGAATTTGGTCTGTAATATCACATAAAATGCCATGCTGAAAGTCATATGGGGATTTTGAAAATAGAAATCTTTAGTATATATATTTTTCTAGACCTGAGAGAAACCATGATGGTTTTTGAGAAGCTGATGGGACTTGATTATTTAATAAACAAAAATAAAGTCTTGGAAAGGTATTTAGCTCATTACAGGTAACATAGAGCATGTAAGCATCACTGTCTTCTCTTGGTAGAGTTAGATGAAGTAATACTGATTTGTGTGCATTAAAGTGTATATTATTGGTACAGAAGCAAAAGTTGAGAGGTAATGTACCCTGCAACATGATACTGAAAAAATCATGATTGATTTAAAATTTTTAAAATGATTTAAATAGGCCTCTGGCAAATGATTTTTCCACTTTTTAACATAGATCTGGGGTTAGCAAAACTGTATGTAAAGGGCCAGATAAATATTTTAGATTTTGCAGGCCAGATGGTCTCTGTCACAATTATTCAACTCTGTCATTGTAGCTCAAAGTCACCATATACAGTATATAAATAAGTGGGCATGGCTGTGACCCACTTAAACTTTATTTACAAACACAGGCAAGGATTGCACCTGGCATGTAAGTTGTAGTTTGTGGACTCTTCACCTAAACTTTTAAAATCTGCCCTTTCTAAAATTTTAATAGCTTTGGTAAAATTGGATAAAAATTATATAGTTTATTAAACCAGAGTTATGAGGCATTTTTCTAAGAATTTAGAATGTTAGGAGATCATCATATCCTTAAGCAGTAAGGATACCTCAATAAGTACTGTCATATTTTAAAGATACTCTGGAACATCTGATGATTTTGTGTTTTTAAAACAAAATGTTCTGTTCTTATTATGCACACACACACAATAAATAAAGAAAGCAGAAGGAAGTTTTTTGAAGTGATAAATATGTTTATGACATAGATTTTGGTGATGGTTTCACAGGTGTATAATTACATCCAAACTCATCGAGTCATATACATAAAATATGTACTGCTTTTTTCTGTCAATAAAGTATAAACAGTTCAGTTCAGTTCAGTCACTCATTTCTGTCCGACTCTTTGTGACCCCATGAATCGCAGCACGCCAAGCCTCCCTGTCCATCACCAACTCTCAGAGTTCACCCAAACTCATGTCCATCAAGTCGGTGATGCCATCCAGCCATCTCATCCTTTGTTGTCCCCTTCTCCTCCTGCCCCAATCCCTCTCAGCATCAGAGTCTTTTCCAATGAGTCAACTCTTTGCATGAGGTAGCCAAAGTATTGGAGTTTCAGCTTTAGCATCAGTCCTTCCAATGAACACCCAGGACCAATCTCCTTTAGAATGGACTGGTTGGATCTCCTTGCAGTCCAAGGGACTCTCAAGAGTCTTCTCCAACACCACAGTTCAAAAGCATCAAATTTTGGTGCTCAGCTTTCTTCACAGTCCAACTCTCACATCCATACAGGACCACTGGAAAAACTATAGCCTTGACTATACGGACCTTTGTTGGCAAAATAATGTCTCTGCTTTTGAATATGCTCTCTAGGTTGGTAATAACTTTTCTTTCAAGGAGTAAGCATCTTTTAATTTCATGGCTGCAATCACCATTTGCAATGATTTTGGAGTCCCCCAAAATAAAGCCTGACACTGTTTCTGCTGTTTCCCCATCTATTTCCCATGAAGTGAGGGGACCATAGGGTGGTGTCATCTACAGATCTGATATTATTGATATTTCTCCCAGCAATCTTGATTCCAGCTTGTGTTTCTTCCAGTCCAGCATTTCTCATGATGTACCCTGCATATAAGTTAAATAAGCAGGCTGACAATATACAACCTTGATGTACTCTTTTCCTATTTGGAACCAGTCTGTTGTTCCATGTCCAGTTCTAACTGTTGCTTCCTTACCTAACCTGGTTTAAAAAACAAAGACCTAACACAATAAACGGTGGAAAATTCTGAAAGAGATGGGAATACCAGCCCACATGACCAGCCTCTTGAGAAACCTATATGCAGGTCAGGAAGCAACAGTTAGTACTGGACATGTCACCCCACTTATTTAACTTTCTTGCGGAGTACATCATGAGAAACTTTGGGCTGGAAGAAGCACAAGCTGGAATCAAGATTCCCGGGAGGAATATTGATAAGCTCAGATATGCAGATGACACCACCTTTATGGCAGAAAGTGAAGAGGAACTAAAAATCCTCTTGATGAATGTGAAAGTGGAGAGTGAAAAAGTTGGCTTAAAGATCAACATTTAGAAAACTAAGATCATGGCATCTGGTCCCATCACTTCATGGCAAATAGATGGGGAAACAGTGGAAACAGTGTCAGATTTTATTTTGGGGGGCTCCAAAATCATTGCAGATGGTGACTGCAGCCATGAAATTAAAAGACGCTTATTCCTTGGAAGAAAAGTTATGACCAACGTAGACAGCATATTCAAAAGCAGAGACATTGCCAACTTTGCCAACAAAGATCTGTCTAGTCAAGGCTGTGGTTTTTCCAGTGGTCATGTATGGATGTGACAGTTGGACTGTGAAGAAGGCTGAGCGCCGAAGAATTTATACTTTTGAACTGTGGTGCTGGAGAAGACTCTTGAGAGTCCCTTGGACTGCAAGGACATCCAAGCAGTCCATTCTGAAGGAGATCAGCCCTGGGATTTCTTTGGAAGGAATGATGCTAAAGCTGAAGCTCCAGTACTTTGGACACCTCATGCGAAGAGTTGACTCATTGGAAAAGACTCTGATGCTGGGAGGGAATGGGGGCAGGAGGAGAAGGGGATGATAGAGGATGAGATGGCTGGATGGCATCACTGACTTGATGGATGTGAGTCTGAGTGAACTCCGGGAGTTAGTGATGGACAGGGAAGCCTGGCATGCTGTGACTCATGGAGTCGCAAAGAGTTGGACACAACTGAGCGACTGAACTGAACTGAACTGAAGGACTTGTTTCAGGCAAAATAAAAAAGCCCTAACCAACCAAAGAACCCCCGAATATGTTCTTAGCAAATAATATATCAATGAGATCCAAGCATGGAGCACATTAAGACATGTATTTCATTGTATTTGACATGGATCTACCAAAGGACCAAGAAGTTATATACTAAATATCAATAAGGGAATATTTTTTCTCAAATTTAAGTAGAATAAATTTAGTGAATCATAAGTTAAAAACAAGATATGATTTTTCTTCAGTTACTGAATATCCTTTTTATTCTTGCTTTTGGCAATGCCCTTCAGCCAAAGAACGTGAGGAACACGTCCATATTGAACACATTGGTTTCATTATAATTGCAGCTGGATACAACACATGTCATGGGCACTGACTAAGACAAACCAAACAGTTCCCTGAGCTTCACTAAAATTTATTTTATTTAACTTATTAAAAACAGAATTTGACTATGCTGTGTGGCATGTGGGATCTTAGTTCCCCAACCAGAAATGGAACCCATGCTCCCTACATTGGAAGCACAGAATCTTAACCCCTGAATCACCAGGGGAGTCCCCTGACTACACTTTAGATAGGCTTTTCATAACTGTGGGCTTCCCTGGTGGCTCAGCTGGTAAAGACTCTGCCTGCAATGCAGGAGACCTGGGTTTGATCCCTCAGTTGGGAAGATTTCCCTGGAGAAGGGAATGGCTAACCATTCACTTTCAATTCCTAACTGGCCCTGGACCTGCCTTTCTTAGAGCATTTACTTCAGAAAACTTGACACTTTAAATTCTTTCTTAATCCTTTGAGTTGTAAATCTAATCCCAGACTGCTGCCAGTTTTATAACTTTCTCGCAAACCTGGGATTCATCCCTCCTTTTTGCATGCAATCATCAGGAAAGATAGCACCCCTGTCTCCCAGTCTCTGCTGGGGAGGGTAGAAGCCTCATCTCAAGAGGTTCAATTCAATTCAGTTCAGTTGCTCAGTCATGTCTGACTTGTTGTGACCCCATGAACTGTAGCATGGCAGGCCTCCCTGTCCATCACCAACTCCTGGAGCTTACTCAAACTCATGTCCATAGAATTAGTGATGCCATCCAACCATCTCATCCTCTGTTGTCAGGAAACATTTAACAGGAGGCTTCCTGTGTGCTGTTTTGGATCTGTCAGGAATTCTCTGCTCCTTATTAATTCCTGAATACTCAGGAATTAAGAGGAGAGGCAAGCCTCTCCCGGGGGCTGAAGAATCCAGGCATTTTCTTCATTAGTTTTTCTGTACAGTGATAAGTACCCTCTTCCTTCTTGTGAACCATACGGTAAAAGTGATTGTTTACAATTCTCTCTCTCTTTAATATGGATCGCCTATGTTTTGTAAGTCTGGAATTTTAATCTTTATCTTTGCTGAGAATAACTATCTTGTAAGACAGTATATATGCCCACACCATGTTGATTAAAACACCTTTGCTCCATCAGAGCTTTGGTCCCTGTGTCTTTTTTTCTCTCTCTCTCCCTCTCTCTTTTTCAGGCTGATCCCCTGGAGTGCAGAGGCTCTCTGAGTTCACTTTCCTGCCCGGGCTTCTAAGACCCTTTCGAGAAGGCGCCCTGCACCTTCACCCCATCGAGAGGGTGCCTGAAGACTTTGTGAACAGAGCAAGCCCCATGCAGGGGCTTTATTGACTTTCTGCGTAAACCAAGGAATATCAGCCTCTTTCTCTCTCTTTTACTTTCTTATCGGTTGACTCTGGACCACCAGGTTCCGGTCCATTAAAGGACCTCAACACTCTATTGTCCCCTTCTCCTCCCGCCTTCAATCTTTCCCAGCATCAGGGTCTTTTACAGTGAGTCAGTTCTTCCCATCAGGAGGCCAAAGTATTGGAGCTTCAGCTACAGCATCAGTTTTTCCAATGAATATTCAGGACTGATTTCCTCTAGGATTGACTGGTTGGATCACCTTGCAATCCAAGAGACTCTCAAGAGTTTTCTCCAACACCACAGTTCAAAAGTATAAATTCTTTGGTGCTCAGCTTTCTTCCAACTCTCACATCCATACATGGCTACTGGAAAAACCATAGCCTTGACTAGATGGACTTTTGTTGGCAAAGTAATGTCTCTGCTTTTTAATATGCTGTATATATTGCTCATAGCTTATCTTCCAGAGAGCAAGAATCTTTTAATTTCATGTCTGCAATAACCATCTGCAGTGATTTTGGAGCCCCCCAAAATAAAGTCACTCACTGTTTCCATTATTTCTTCATATATTTGCCATGAAGTGATGGGACCGAATGCCATGATCTTAGTTTTCTGAATGTTGAGTTTCAAGCCAACATTTTCATTCTCTTCTTTCACTTTCATCAAGAGGCTCTTTAGTTATTCACTTTCTGCCATTAGGATGATGTCATCTCCATATTTGAGGTTATTGATATTTCTCCCGGCAATCTTGATTCCAGCTTGTGCTTCATTCAGCCTGGCATTTTGCATGATGTACTCTGCATATAACTTAAATAAGCAGGGTGACAGTATACAGCCTTGATGTACTCCTTTCCTGATTTGTAACCAGTCTGTTGTTCCATGTCCAGTTCTAACTGTTGCTTCCTGACCTGCACAGAGACTTCTCAGAGGCAGGTCAGGTGGTCTGGTATTCCCATCTCTTTAAGAATTTTCCACAGTTTGTTGTATTCCACACAGTCAAAGGCTTTGGCATAGTCAATAAAGCAGCAGTAGATGTTTTTCTGGAACTCTTGTGATTTTTTGATGTTCCAATGGATGTTGGCAGTTTGATCTCTGGTTCCTCTGCCTTTTCTAAAACCAGCTTGAACATCTGGAAGTTCACAGTTAACGTATTGCTGAAGCCTGGCTTGGAGAATTTTGAGCATTACTTTGCTAGCATGTGAGATGAGTGCAATTGTGTGGTAGTTTGAGCATTCTTTGGCATTCCCTTTCTGTGGGGTTGGAATGAAAACTGACCTTTTCCAGTCCTGTGGCCCCTGCTGAGTTTTCCAGATTTGCTGGCATATTGAGTACAGCACTTTCACAGAGTCATCTTTTAGGATTTGAGACAGCTTGACTGGAATCCCATCACCTCCACTAGCTTTGTTTGTAGTGATGCTTCCTAAAGCCCACTTGACTTCGCATTATAATGTCTGGTTCTAGGGGAGTGATTACACCATCGTGGTTATCTGGGTCATGAAAATCTTTTTTGTATAGTTCTTCTGTGTATTCCTACCACCTCTTCTTAATATCTTCTGCTTCTATTAGGTCCATACCATTTCTGTTCCTAATTGTGCCCATCTTTGCATGAAACAGTCCCTTGTATCTCTAATTTTCTTGAAGAGATCTCTAGTCTTTCCCATTCTGTTGTTTTCATCTATTTCTTTTCATTGATCACTGAGGAAGTCCTTCTTATCTCTCCTTGCTATTCTTCAGAAGTCTACATTCAAATGGGTGTATCTTTCCTTTTCTCCTTTGCCTTTAGCTTCTCCTCTTTTCATAGCTATTTGTAAGTCCTCTTCAGACAACCATTTTACCTTTTTGCATTTCTTTCCTTGGGGATGTTCTTGATCACTGCCTCCACTCTCAGGAACTTCAGTCCCTAGTTCTTTAGGTACTCTGCCTATCAAATTTAATCCCTCAAATTTATTTGTTACTTCCAATATAATCATAAGGGATTTGATTTATGTCACACCTGAATGGTCTAGTGGTTTTGCTTACTTCAATTTAAGTCTGAATTTGGCAATAAGGAGTTATGATCTGAGCCATAGTCAGCTCCTTGTCTTGTTTTTGCTGACTGTAAAGAGCTTCTCCACCTTTGGCTGCAAAGAATATAATCCAGATATATATAATCAATATATTTGAAAAAATGCAATATAATCTGATTTTGATTTTGATCATATGGTGATGTCCATGTGTAGAGTCTTCTCTTGTTTGTTGGAAGAGGGTGTTTGGTATGATGAGTGCACTTTCTTGGCAAAACTCTGTTAGCCTTTGACCTGCTTGTTCTGTACTCCAAGGCCAAATTTGCCTGTTACTCTGGGTATCTCTTGACTTCCTACTTTTGCATTCCAGTCCCTTATAATGAAAAGGATATCTTTTTCAATGTTAGTTCTAGAAGGTCTTTTAGGTCTTCATAGAACCATTCAACTTCAGCTTCTTCAGCATTACTCGTTGGGGCATAGACTTGAATTACTGTGATACTGAATGGTTTGCTTTGTAACAAACAGAGATCATTGTGTCATTTTTGAGTTTGCATCCAAGTACTCCATTTCAGAATCTTTCTTTGACTATGATGGCTACTCCATTTCTTCTAGGGGATTCTTGCCCACAGAATGAAAACTAATCAAACTGATCACATGGACCACAGCCTTGTCTAACTCAGTGAAACTATGAGCCATGCCATGTACAGCCACCCAAGATGGACAGGTCATGGTGGAGAATTCTGACAAAATGTGGTCCACTGGAGAAGGGAATGGTAAACTAATTCAGTATGCTTGCCTTGAGAACCCCATGAACAGCATGAAAAGGCAAAAAGATAGGACACTGAAAGATGAACTCCCCAGGTCAGTAGGTGCCCAATATGCTGCTGCTGCTGCTGCTGCTAAGTTGCTTCAGTCGTGTCTGACTCTGTGCGACCCCATAGATGGCAGCCCACCAGGCACCCCCATCCCTGGGATTCTCCAGGCAAGAATACTGGAGTGGGTTGCCATTTTCTTCTCCAATGCATGGAAGTGAAAAGTAAAAGTAAAGCTGCTCAGTCATGTCCGACTCGCAGCGACCCCATGGACTACAGCCTACCAGGCTCCTCCGTCCATGGGATTTTCCAGGCAAGAGTACTGGAGTGGGTGCCGTTGCCTTCTCCTGCCCAATGCTACTGGAGATCAGACGAGTAATAACTCCAGAAAGAGTGAAGAGATGGAGCTAAAGCACAAACAACACCCAGTTAAGGATCTGACTGGTGATGGAAGTGAAGTCCAATGCTGTAAGAACAATATTGCATAGGAACCTGGAATGTTAGGTCCATGAATCAAGGCAAATTGGAAGTGGTCAAACAGGAGATGGCAAGAGTGAACATTGACATTTTAGGAATCAGTGAACTAAAATGGACTGGAATGGGTAAATTTAACTCAGATGACCATTATATCTCAAGTGATACTAACTAGCAAATGCAGATAGTCTAATCATATTTTCTGACTTCCAACCTAATGTCCTCTAGTACTTTTTCAGTAGCTCACCTTGAGCTTAAAACTTGCCCAGTTTTTCTAGATTCCACTAATATATGTTAGTATAAGATGTTTGTTTTTCTTTTGACATTTCACTCTGTATGACAATCTCTAGGTCCATTCATGTCTCTACATGGCACAATTTCATTCTTTATTTTTCCTATTGTATAAATGTGCCACATCTTCACTATCCATTCCTCTCATACTTTTAGAAGATCAAAGGGTTCATTCCGGTATATATAGATATATATATATGTATATATATACGTATATGCATATATATGTATATATATCTTTGTGGATATATACATTCTCTCTTTTATTCTGATAATAATATCTGATCAACCATGGTCTTGGTGAACCTGGAAAAAAGCTTTTCCTTAAGTAGTGGTGTAAATAAAATGGCCTCAAGAAATGACAATATCAGAGCTATTTTATCTATGCTTACCATATACTCTTGATCAGTCATTGTTCTTTGAGTTTGATAAGTAGCACTTTTAAGATCTGTTTTATCTTGGAGTAAAGTCCCGTAATAAATAAATATCCCTTAAGATCGCCTGTTTTTGCTAAGTTAAACAATCACTCTTGTCAACAGGTCTTTGCTGGAGGTAAGATGAAGTTTTCTTGGTTGAATGCTGTGCCAAAGACTGAATTGTGAGCTGACCATATTGAACATGGAAGGTCCAAGCTTTTGCTCCATGAGAATTCACTTGGTCAACTGACTTTAGCAGGTTCACTTTGATCTTGCTGGAATTTTCTTCTTAGTCGACTGGATCTTCTATACATTGTGTAAAGGCTACACAGTGTCTTTTATACTATGAATGGAAGATTACTTCTTCATCTAAGTGAATAAGATTCACTTATGCATCCAAAATTGCTTACTGGACATCTCCTAAATAACAGACACCTGTGCTAGATAGTGTCTGATAGTGTTTGATAATATCAGTTACCAAAGACTCACAGATCTTAGCATTTATGGAGACCAGCGATAAACAAATGAATCAGTAAATGCTGTGACAAATGTTATAAATAAAAACAACAGAATCGGAAATAATGTATTGGAAAGGAGGTGCACAGAATCAGTCTTCTCTGAGGAGCTGGAGTTAAGCTGAGATCTTAAAGTTGAGAAAGGATTACTTATGTAAAGGTGGAGGTAAGGAATGAATTCCTTCCTTTTACTCCCTTTCATAATTGACCCATCAACATAGATTTAACTAATAGTCTATTTAATTAGCTATTTAAAGTCATCATTCTGTTTTATTTATTTACATAATGTTTGGTTGTTTGGCTGGGTCTGCAATCCTCTTTTAATTTTGTTCTTTTCCATTACATTTACACTTAGGTTTTTATTAATATAATTACTGTTACAGTTTGACATATAGTGTCTCACAAATAGATACTTTAAGTTGTATGGAGAAGGAGATGGCAACCCACTCCAGTACTCTTGCCCGGAGAATTCCATGGACAGAAGAACCATGGGGTAGCACAGAGTCGGACATGACTGAAGCGATTTTGCATGCATGCATGCATTGGAGAAGGAAACGGCAACGCATTCCAGTATTCTTGTCTGGAGAATCCCAGGGACCGAGGAGCCTGGTGGGCTGCCATCTATGGGGTCACACAGAGTTGGACACGACTGGAGCGACTTAGGAGCAGCTTTACGATGTAGAGGTAAGATACTTACCCTGTCTCACTTTTGAAATTCAGTTAGTTTTCTATGATGTTAAAGACAGGTTTCTTCATCAGAGTTTCTGACAGTGAGCAGGCCATACCAGGTTGTATTTGTAGGTTTGATATATAGGTTAAGTTCCAACAGCTTATTATATTTTTATATAGATCAGTATAGCTAGGAAAACCATGAAACCATGATTCCTGGTCTGTTTAAATCTTTTTGTCATTTTCAATGTCCTGTTGACAAGTTTAGGAGCTGTCTTGAAAGGGGAGAAGGAGAGAGAGAAAAAGAGATGACCTCCTCTGAGGCCTTTTGTGTATTGCAGTCTCTATGAGTGACATGACCATATTTTATTTCCTTCTTTTTTCAATCATGAGTCTTTTTATCATTATCATTGAGGTGTAGTTGATGTATATTAAGTTTCAGGTGTACAACATAGTGATTCACAATTCTTAAAGTTTGTACTCCATTTATAGTTATAAAATATTGGCCATATCCCCCATGTTGTAAAATATATTCTTGTGACATATTTATTTTATATATAATGGCATATATCTCTTAATCCCTAACTCTTCTTGTCCTTCCCCTTTTCCCTCTTCCCATGAGTAACCATTACTTTGTTCTCTATGAGTCTGTTGGGCAACAGGATTTTTAACAGAACGTCAGAAGGTACACTGAGGTGGGGCCTGGCCAAGGAGCCCTCCCACAGGTAAGCACGGAAGTAGTCTTTTATATGTTCTTTAGGGAACAATGAGTTTGCAGGTGCCAGGGATTCTTTTGCCTGCTTGGGTAGAACATAAGTTCTCCACATCCACAGGACAGTGACCTGTAGCCAGCTAGTGGGTCTGCCAGCATGACATCTGAAGTGTAGCAGCCTGAGGTCAGCTCTCAGTTATCAAAGGTCTGAACGTGATGCTGTGTTTTGCCATTGGGTCTTCAAACTGTGTTGCTGGAGAAGACTCTTGAGAGTCCTTTGGACAGAAAGGAGATCAAATCAGTCAATCCTAAAGAAAATAAACCCTGAATATTCACTGGAAGGACTGATGCTGAAGCTGAAGCTCCAATACTTTACCTGATTCCAAGAGCAGACTCATCAGTCCAGCTGACTGATGCTGGAAAAATTGAGGGCAGGAGGAGAAGGAGGGTAACAGAGGATGAGATGGTCGGATGGCTTCACTGACTCTGTGGACGTGAGTTTGAGCAGACTCCAGGAGACAGTGAAGGACACGGAAGCCTGGTGTGCTACAGTCCATGGTGTTGCAAAGGGTCAGACACAACTTAGCAAATGAACAACAACAATTTAGATGGTAAAATAGCATGGATTGATTCTCTTCTTGCTCTTTACCCTTGCTTTCTTCCTCCCTTCTTCCCACATTTGCAACATTATTGGTGGCCTTGAAAACTGCTGACAATCTGTTAGTGTTGGAGAGTCTCCTGTGGAGATGTAGGTCAGCAGTGGCTTGCCTTGTGGATGGGAGCACTGGTAGCAGCCTATTTTATTTCCTTCTAATTCTAACTCTTTGTTATCAGTTAGGATTCTCCCTCTCCCTCACATTCCACATCTAAATGTGAGGGCTTTGAATTTGTTCATTCAATCTGTTCTTGCTCTCTTTTCTCCATCTTGATCTCTTTCTGTCTTAAGTATGTACTGTTCAATAGGATAGTAATTAGCTGTATGTGACTATTTAATTTAAATTCAATTTAAATAACTTTTAAATTAAATTTAAAAGTTAATTCTTGCACTGGCTACCTTTTAAGTACTTAAAAGTGACTTGTGGCTGGTGACTACCATATTGGTAAAACATTATCATCACTGCAGAAAGTTCTGTTGGACATTGCTGCCCCGGACTGTTACAACAGCCTCTCTGCTTTCACATTTGTGGGTATTCTCAGGCAAAACCAACCCCATCTTATCCTATACCTTGCTGCCAAAATTAATCTTCTTAAAGGGCTGATCTAGCTATTTTGCCTCCTTGATCAGAAATCTTCAATGGTTTTCTCATTAACTTCTGAATTAAATTCAAACTCCTAACCCTTATATTCATAATGTTCCAAGATCTGATCTCATTCTCCACTCATGCAATTAGCAAATATATATTTTTAAAATGATAATAGTCCATTCTGGCAAAGGGAACAGTGAAACAGAAACTCTCTCTTGTTGCTGGTAAGTTGGCATTTTTTCTAGAAATAAATATGGCAAATGCTGCAAGATATGTAAAGAAGTGTACCTTTGCTTCACTAATTTCATTCTTGGTAATCTGATTTTTAGCTAGAGAGATGGTGAAAGATGTGTGCAGAAAGGTGCACATTAAGGTACACAGCTTAATGTTTGGGAAAAAATTGGAAATAATTTAAATGCTCACTCAATATAGAAATACTTAAATAGATTACGATACATCTATACCAGTGAGCCTCAACTTTGTCATGTTGATACCACAAAGATATTTGTAGCTTCACTTCTTGCTACTTCATTCGTTCCTCTATTACTTCTTAACTCCACGCATATCAAATACTTTTATACTAAACTTTCACTTTTTTCTGTATAAGCTGTTCTGTCTGCTTGGAATATTTTTTCAGTCCAGATCACCAAATATCTACTGGTGCTTTAAAGCCAGCTCAGATTTCATCTTCTTGAATTCTTCTTAGACTTTCTCCATTAGAGATGACAGTTCTTTTTTTTTCCCCTATGCCTGTGCGGTCCCATAACACTTGTATAGCATGTGTAATATTATATTTGCAAGTCATAGATTATCTATCTTTCCCACTCACAAACTATAAAATCTTAAAATCTAGAATAGTGCTTTTTTAAAAAAAAATCATCATTGTCCTTTTACTATGTGACATAACACCTGGTCCATTTCTGATGCTAAAAAATGTTCCTGAAGAAATGAACTCAGGGAAAATAAATGTAACTCTGATCATTATTGCCCAGAGGAATTCAGTGCACACTGTACGATACCCACTCCCATTTTTTTTAATGATCAAATTAGAGAAATGGATGTGGGAAAAGAGGAGATAAACTTAGAAATGAACTGGAGGAATGTCAAAGGTTTAATTTTGTATTATTGTTAATGTTAATCCTCTTCAGACTGTGTAAACTTTGTTCAGTTAAGCAAATACTCTGGAAGACAAAGATTTTTTATTGCTGGGAAATTCACAGTTACAAATGCCTGTGTGTTTTCAGTGTCCTTAGGAACCTTAGCAAATAACTAACAGATTTGCATTTTCCTTCTACCTAAAATGAAAGGTCTCTCAGTCCCTTACTGAACAATGACATTAAATAAATACTTAGAATACAGGTTCTGAGTTGGTAGAAGGGATTTAAGCTGATCTTTGATTTTGGAGTAGATTACTCACAGATACTGTAGCCCAGTAAAGAGAATAGAATTAAAATTACATTTATAATTATATTTGTGCTCACTCCATATGCATTGTTAACATAAGGTTTTTATAAATCATGACTTTTATATATCAAGTAGGTCATGTAATTTTGAAATAAATACTCAAGGTGAAGCAGACTCATGTACTGGGGAAAAAAAAAAAGCAAACCACATTCTGATATGTAACCACTGGCAGCTTAAAAAAATTACATTGAAAAATTCATGCATAGTATTTTACCACCAAATCACCCAATTTTATAGCATATGTTTAGGGAACAGGAATTCTAAATTCATCAAACTTATCTAATTTCAGATGCTCCATAAATAAATAATGAAAGAAAGTCAATAAATCCAAACCTCCATTCCTTATATTTATTTACATAAACTTATACTTTCAAGAATTCACATAATAATTTATATGGGGAAATGTTCTGCATAGATTTTTGTCATCAATTCTTGTCAGAGTGTTTTGACTTCCGCCAAATTTATGAATTTTGTTTTACATATGGTAAAAAAGAGAGATAGAAATATAGTGATTTCCTGAGAATGACAAATCAAGATACAGGAAACCTGAGCGGAAAAAATTCTTGGCTTCCACTCAAAAAGAGGACATTTGAATATCAGCGCTATTGAAGCCAGCAGTGTTGACAATGATAATGGTGCAAAGAAAGAGGTGACATTGTCCATGGGGTCTTGGGATCCTCGGGCCTTGGGATGATGCATAGACAAGAGCAGTTTTTAATGGAAGGATGGTCTGGCTATTATTTACCATCTGCTCCATGGAACAAATATTTATTTACCCATTTCTGATTTTTAATTAGTAGCTTTAGTTAATTATTTTAAGTGTATGTTTTTGTAATAAGATAGAAGTATGCAATTTTTGATATATTTTAGTCTTTTAACTTGGTTACCCGATCTTGGGGTTTAGAACCTATTCAGTTCCCAGTGACTGGCATCAGCTCACATGTGATGGCAGCAAAACATGAAAGATGAAGAAAAACTCTTGACTGGCTTCTTAAAGCCTAGTTAAGAAGCAGCTCCAGCCTCAGATATAGAGGAGTAAGAATGTCACTGCAGGTCACCACAGAGGCCCTGTCCCAATTACACACGAAATTGAAGAGCAGGGAGCCTTTGAGGTTCCCTTCAAATGGGAGCTGCACCTTGTTCTGTTGAAGAATGCAGCCATGTAGCTGGAAAAACTCCCTCCGAGTTTTGCCTTGAGTTAGTTCAGTAATTGTACTCACTGGAGCACATCTCCCAAAGGCATAAGCATTCTCTGATGGAAACCGCTGGGCTCCTTGGAGAGTTCTTAGAACATTTCAGAATTTTCTACTAAGTTTGTGTTGTACAGTCTTGGCCCACTTTAGAAAATAATACAGTGTATTTTTGCCTCTAAATATATTTGATTTTCATTATATTTCTCTGCCTAGATCCTGGAACTAGGTGACAATTTACCTCAGCAAGAGTCCTCTATTTCCTTTTATGCATTACTTCTTTGGAAAGACGTACAATCACTTTTCTGACGAAGTAATCTCTAAAACGTATCTAAGCTGCATTCACTGATGCAACCAGGTTATTCTCACCTCTAAAAGTCTTCCCAAATTTTGCTCTTAGTGTTACATTATTTATCTCCTCAATAACCCTCATCTAGGCTGCATGGCTCGTATTATCTGCATTATCTCCTGATGATCTGTTGCTCTTTCAAGAGATGAATCTCTGATTTTTGTTCCCTTTGTCTGATTCTTTAAACTTGCACTCAATGTCCTTTTTTCTCTTCAAATATCTAAAATGAGTGATTTCTCACTCTTTACAGGTACAAACTGTCGTCTAAGAAATCTAGGTTCCTTACTTAGCTAAAGCAAATAAAGAGTCTTCATTCAATCAATTATGGCTCAGCACGCTGATCAATTCTCAGTATGACCCTACTTAGCTCCAAGAAACGTTTTTACTCTGGTTTCTTAGATTTTTTTTTTCTTTTAATCTGAGAAGGAAAAAAAGTTCTGTTTTGAGTACAAAACTGTATCTGTAATGGTGGAAGGGAGGGGGAAAATGGAACATAAGTACACATCTTATGCTGACTGATCAAGCACACACAGGGAATCAGACAAATGATCCTTTAAGCTGTTGTTAACTGGGGTGGGTAAAGCGTGGTCTAGGTGGGATTTCCAGAATGACCCCTCCATTCTCTAGGGTGGAACCCCTCTGGTTCCTTAGAGCAGTGGTCCCTAACCTTTTTGACACCGTGGACCAGTTTTATGGAAGACAATTTTTCCATGGACTGGGATTGGGGGAGACGCTTTCAGGATGATTCAAACACATTACATTTTATTTCTATTATTATTACATCAGCTCCACCTCAGATCATCAAGCATTGGATCCCAGAGGTTGGGGACCCTTACGTAAGAGTGTGAGTCCTTCAGTCTCAGAGTTGAAGGCTTTTCAGGGTGGGTTGGTAACCCTTTTAGTTCCTGTAACTACTATTCTCTCTTCTTCCAGTCATTTGTGATACTGATAGTCTATGATTCAAATTATCTGATTCCTCTATGAATGAGCTTAGGGGCAAGGAGAATAAGCTTAGAGCACAATGTCTACAAGACAATAAGAAAATTTGCACTGTAACATTGCCTTCTTCCCAGCAGATTCCGAGGTATGAATTAAGCAGTGGCTCTGTCTCTTTCTTTGTCATCATGAATTGACTGGTTCAGACACCTTAACTTTGATTTTGATATGTGCCCAGCTTCAAAAAGGGAGAAGGGAACAAAAAAAAAAAAGAAATCCTATATATATCACTTTTCTCCTGTAGAGATGCCTTTTGAGCTCTTAGAAGTGCACTGACCATTTTCATGTTAATGGGTACAAAAGCCTGCTGATTGGGTTATCATGGATAGATTTAAGTATATATCACTTCCCTGCTCAAAACCCTCTGACGGCTTCCTGAAATCCAGTGAAATCCAGTCTTCACCACACTCTACATGACCAGACACAGTAATACCCCTGACTTCTCCAGTCTTACTTCTTACCACATTTGAACATTCTTCTAGGGCTCTCTTAGACCGATTGCTGTTCCTTGAATTCACCAGATGTGATCCTATCTCAGAGTCTCTGTGCTTACAGTTCCCTCTGCTTGACATACTTTTCTTCCAAATATTTATGTCCTATCTCTTGTCAGTTGTCACCTCCTAAGAGAGGCTTTCCTGATCACTCTATTTAAAATAGCCTGCTCTCACACTGCTTTTATTTGCTCATTGTCCTTATTATCCGTTAACTGAGGTTGTATTACATAAACCATCAGTGCAGGGACTTTATTCTATTCACACTGCCAAGTTCCCCAATCCTACAGCAATGCCTGGATCGTAGGAGTCAGTCAATGAGTATTAACTAATTTTGGTTTTATTAATGGGTCACTAGGAAGCTACTAGGCTTCCTTGGTGGCGCATCCATAAAGAATCTGCCTGCCAGTGCAGGAGATGCGGGTTTGATCCCTGGTCAGGAAGATCTCCTGCAGGAGAAAATGGCAACCCACTCCAGTATTCTTGCTTGAAGAACCCCATGTTTTCGAAGCCTGGTGGGTTACAGTCCACGGGGTAGCAAAAGAGTTGGACATGGCTTAACGACTGAACAACAATTATTAGCTACTACCGTGTCTCATAAATGGGCTATGGTTGTGGTTCATACTGTCTCAGAAATGCCACCTCCTGGTTTTGAGAGTGATGATGGAGTGATGACTTGGATACCCATGAGGTTATAAAGAGTAGATTTTACTGTCACGTGGTTCTTATAATCCAAAATGATAGAGAATATCAAGGCAAAATATGACACGTGAGCTTAATTCATTCAGGAAACCCCATCAAGGAGACACAACTTCAGTCAACTATTGCCTGTGATCCACTGCAATACATTTGCATTGATATATTATCTTTACCAACAAAGACATCTGAAACATGGGTGGCATACCTTGGCGACAGATTTCTTTACTTCCTCCAATAATAAGTAACTTCTAGAATGAGTGATTTTCCTTCGTAGAATGATATTATAAGGAAAAAACAACTGGTTTCCATTTTGAGGCTCTCTGCCGTCATCCGTTCTGACCAAGAGACAGGTTTAAGAGTCAGTTGCTATGTAAGGTTTTCCAATTATTTTATTGAGGATTAAAAAGTTTAAGATGACTACCTATCACACTCAAATGGATCTACAACCAGCAAAACTTAGTAACATTTATTTAAAAATTAGCAAACAATGCTGTAATAACAAATGAGCTTGCAAAGCTGGCACAAGAGTTTCCCAGTCTGTGCATAAAATGGCTTCCCTTTCTTCATGTTTGTATGTAAGGTCTAGATGCCAATTAACTTCTAGACCTTGGGATAAGGGAAGAAGAAGGCAGACAGGGATGGCTGCTATCAACATAACAGTCTCAGACAGAAAAAATGTTCTCACATCCAGCTGAAGTCCTAAGAATTGCAGACTGCAAATTGCTTTGTCAAGACTGACTTCCTCTTCACATATTTCCTCTGTGTTGTTTTGCTTACAGAGTCTGTATCTTTTCTTTGGTTTGAGTTGCAGTACCACATGGTCTTTCTGGCATCATGACCATGCTCATAAAATGGTAGCAGGTAGAATAGGACAAGCTATCCTGCACCACACAGTGTCCCATAGATTTAAACACATCACAATTTCTTTTTGGGATTCTGATACAAAATTGATTTACTTAAATATACACTGCAACTGACTTGAAAAGAAATACTGTAACCCATATCCCTTTCCATTGTAAGAAATCACTTCTTTGACCATGAACTTCATCTCAGTAGCAACATTAAACTGCCATATGTAGATTTCAATTAGATCCCAATTTTAACTAATGAGTATGGCTTTTTACATATTTGAGTAAAAAGAAACAAAACTCTTTATTTCTGTGAATTACAATTTGCACCGCCTCCCAGCAGGTCCAACATTGTTTTGGTCTTTTTCCTTCAGTTGCGACTGTACTTCATATTTTAAGGTTAGAACATAAAGCCTGCAATCAGCTCATTAGTGAATTTGGTCATTATGTTCAAATTATACATCAGTTTTACCTGAATTACTTGAAGCTAAGTAACAAAAAATCCTGCCTCAATATCAACTGCCTTAAAGGTTATTGAATTCAATCGTATGGGGATAATAGTTTTAAATTAACATTTATATTGAACTTTACAGCTATGCAGTTCTTAAATTACTGAAACGGGTTACTCAAATCATAGAAATGGCATCCCACTAGATCTTCTCGCCTCCAGTCTTTTTCTTCTCCCTCTCATTCATTAGATTGTCACCAAAATTGTTTCTCTAAATTACAGTTGGCCTATGTGTCTTCTTGCTTGGAACCTTGAGAAGGTAGCTTCCAAATTACAGAATTAAGTTCAAATTCCTTTGCTTAGTGTTCAAGGCTATTTGTAATTGTAAATCAACCTGTTTTAATGTCTTCTGCATGCTCTCACCTTCTCCCACATCCTCTGATCTCCAGCAACAATCCATACATTTATAGTTATGTACCTGGGTTGGAAAGATCCCATGGAGAAGGAAATCACAACCCACTCCAGTATTCTTGCCTGGAGAATCCCATGGACAGAAGAACCTGATGGGCTACAGTCTATGGGGTTGCAAAGAGTCAGACACGATTTAGTAACTAAACAACAATAACAACACACACTTACATGTCTCTAAAATTGTCTTTATGCTTTTTTTGCTCTGACTGAAGTCTGAGCTTCCTCCCCTTCTTCACTGGCTAAACTGAACTCAACCGATATGTTCCCTCCTTTATGCGGCCTACTCTAATTGTCTACTCCTCTCCTTACCTCAGAAAGACGCTATGATTGTCTTCTCCAAGTTTCTGCTTAAAGAGAGAGGTTCACTGAAAAGTAATAATAAAATAAATTTCTTCCCCCTCTACCAGTAAAGCAATTGGACCTATAATATTTTGAAGTGTTTATTTTAAACTGAAAAGCCTTCCTCAAAGGCTTATGTGTAAACCTGTGCCCTGTTATACATGTTGACAGAACACGTCCCATAATTGTTCATGTCCACTAGGCTATCTTCCCTGTGGCTCACATAAACGGCAGTGCCTACCCTTCAATAAAGAGGTCATTCACAGAGAGTACTCAGAAGCCATTGCTGGGCCAGGTCTGGTTGCCCTGATTTCCTTGGAACTTAGCTGTAGCCCTGAGATCTCATAGACCCATCCTCACTGTCTGTGTAGAGCAAATTAAATGTGATTTGTGCAATGAGAGGGCTTCTCTCATGGCTCAGGGAGGAAGCATCAGGATGTAGTGGGATGGTTTTAGAGGGTCAGGGAAAACTTCCAGAGGGAAGGAGACTGAAGCAGGAGTCAGTTTTGCAGTTAGTAAAAAAGTTAGATAACAGGAAAGAGTGCCTCTCAGTGAGATAAAGGAGATCTGGAGGTAAAAGACAGCACAGTTCAGTTCAGTTCAGTTCAGTTCAGTTCAGTCGCTCAGTCGTGTCCGACTCTTTGCGACCCCATGAATCGCATCACACCAGGTCTCCCTGTCCATCACCAACTCCCGGAGTTCACTCAGACTCACGTCCATCGAGTCGGTGATGCCATCCAGCCATCTCATTCTCTGTTGTCCCCTTCTCCTCTTGCCCCCAATCCCTCCCAGCATCAGAGTCTTTTCCAATGAGTCAACTCTTTGCATGAGGTGGCCAAAGTACTGGAGTTTCAGCTTTAGCATCATTCCTTCCAAAGAAATCCCAGGGCTGATCTCCTTTAGAATGGACTGGTTGGATTTCCTTGCAGTCCAAGGGACTCTCAAGAGTCTTCACCAACACCACAGTTCAAAAGCATCAATTCTTCGGCGCTCAGCTTTCTTCACAGTCCAACTGTCACATCCATACATGACCACTGGAAAAACTATAGCCTTGACTAGACGGACCTTTGTTGGCAAAGTAATGTCTCTGCTTTTGAATATGCTATCTAGGTTGGTCATAACTTTTCTTCCAAGGAGTAAGCGTCTTTTAATTTCATGGCTGCAGTCACCATCTGCAGTGATTTTGGAGCCCCAAAATAAAGTCTGACACTGTTCCCACTGTTTCCCCATCTATTTCCCATGAAGTGATGGGACCAGATGCCATGATCTTTGTTTTCTGAATGTCGAGCACTCAGTCATAACTAATTCAGTCCAGCTGGAGCAGGGAGTGTGTAGTGCAGGTGTGTGACTGTGGTCTCTCCTGAAGAGAGAACACAAGAACAGGAGCCCAAATGTTCTAAGGAAGTTCAGTTCAATAGTCAAATGCTTTTTATAAAAGTATGTTTTATTTTTGCTATTTTAAAAAATGTTAATGATAATCTTAACACTGTTTTATCCAGTAGTCATGTACAGATGTCAAAGTTAGACCATAAAGAAGGCTGAGCACCAAAGAATTGATGCTTTCAACTATGGTGTTGGAGAAGGCTCTTGAGAATCCTTTGGACAGCAAGGAGATCTATCCAGTCAATCCTAAAGGAAATCAATCCTGAATATTCATTGGAAAAACTGATGCTAAAACTGAAGCTCCAACACTTTGACCACCTAATGCCAAGAGCCAACTCATTGGAAAAGACTTTGATGTTGGGAAAGATTGAGGGCAGGAGGAGAAGGCGGTGACAGAAGATGAGATGGTTGGATGGCATTGTCTACTCAATGGGCATGAATCTGAGCAAACTCTGGGACATAGTGAAGGACAGGGAAGCCTGGTGTGGTGCATTCCATGGAGTTTCAAAGAGTCAGACATGACTGAGTAACTGAACAGCAACAAAGGCTACCACACAAATGTAAAACATTCATGGAATAGAAACCATTTTTAAAAGTCTGAAATATATTGAAAATGTCTCTGGAATGATTATTTCACACTCCTGGCTCAGGTGATTTCTTTCCTTTTTTTAATTGGAGTATACTTGCTTTACAAAAAGTCATACTAAGTTCACAAACACCCCAAAACTTGCCACCTGATGTGGCCCTGCCCATCAGAGGGACATAATCTAGCTCCACCCACCAGAACTAAAGGTAGGTTTTAAACATTAATGCAATCCTTACCTGGTTATTTTTAGAGCTCTGTTAAACAAATAACACTAAACAATTGCCTACTGTGTACAAGGCACTGTGTTGTTTTCTGAAGAACAATAAGAACTTTTTGATCTTAGTGTAAGCGTGATAAAACCACCATACAAATAATTATCATACAAGGTAGAAAGTGATAAGTGCCATATGAGAGATAAAAATAAAATGCTAAGGGAGTTCAGAGGAAAAAGAATTCACACATTTATGTGTGACTGACCTATTTTTACTAACACTATGATAATCTTAGCTATGTGGCTCATCTCAACCTTCTGTAGGGGACAGTCTTTATAAAGACATCCTATTTATAATACAGACTTCGTCCAACCACTGAGTGCCTGCAGGCTGACAGTGTAATGGCATCAAAACTGGAGAGTTTCAGTGGGTTTAAGCTCTAGATCAGTGGTGGTATCAGAAATGGAGGCTTAACACTAATTAAATTTGGGGGCTGTAATTGTTAAGTGTGAGCCAGTGTGAAGTTTTAATCACTGGCAATGGGCAAAGGGAAATATTGAAAAAATCAGACAGTATAATTAACGTATACATGGTTATTTTTTTTTTTCTGGATACAGTTGCTAATGCTCTACCCATGGAGGAAGCAAGTTTAAAGTGTGAAGAGACATCTTTCCCTTCATTTTAAGAGACCTTCTGTCCACCCTCGCTGTGCAGACACAACCAAAATAGAGCTACTGGATACCATCATAAGCCCTGGGCGTGTAGCATGTGGTGGTCAGCCTATGCTTTCCCAGGCATGTGAAGACTCAGCTCCACTAGTTGCTGAGCTCAGATTTACCAGGTCTGCTGAATGGATGTCCCAGTGCACCAGCTGAAGAGATCAGAATGTTTTTCTGCTCTGAGTCCAGCTTTTGGCTCACTGAACTGTGATCATTTCTTTTAAATCCTGCTGAACTTGCCTGGCTTCTGAAACTAAATTTCATATCCTTCCATCTTTAAGCAGATCGTGCTATCTTGTCAGCAGAAACAATAATTACTTTCCACCCCCTGGAAATAATAGTGATCAGAGCCGATATCTTGTACTTAAATCTGAGCTCTCGTCAAATATTTCTAAAAGGCAAACATGCAAATGCAACACAGTGGAAAAGCTCCAGATTTAGAGTTGGAATCCCCATTTAGTTGCTTAGTAATTGTGTTACTAGGGTAGATCAGTGAATTTCTTTGAATCTCTGTTTAATCATCTGTAAAATGGATTGTTCTGGGATTAAGTGTGAAATATAAACATAAGGTTTACAATGCTGCATAAGGTAGAGTATTATTTATTGAAGATCAACAGTTCTTTGGTTATTGAGAAATGCTTTTGCTTTCCCCCCAAATTGTATATACTGGGGCATTTAATATAGCCATTCAATCTATACATCAAAGTAAAGACTTCATTCTTCCAGACGTGCAGTTGGAGACATGTGTCTATAGAGGGCAGAGGAGTGCGATTTTATCCACCTTTTCAAGGCTATAGGCTTGCAAGCTCATTAAAGAAGCGGTCATCTTGTTAAATTCAGTCAGCTGAAAATGAACCTTCTATTCCTTTTTTAAATGGTATGTTATTCCATCAAACTCATTTTCATACATTTCACGTAGAATATGAACATTTAAGTGAAAGAACAGTTCAGAAAATAGAGAAAAGGACAGGGTAGTAATTACAACCCAACTTCCCTTGTGCTGACAGCAGCCAACTCATTTTATTAAGTCAATGTAGTCAAGTAACACAGCAACATCACTCTTGATTGAAATCTTGGCCAAGTCTGACAGATGTTCTCTACTCACTGTCAATCTCAAGTATGTTTTAATGAGTTTCAAGTGGCTGGAGCTCCCCTCTGCAGATGCCACTGTTGTAGGGATTGTGAACAAATTCTTCAGGGCAGTGGGTTTTGTATTTAATAAGTGGTGCATGGTAGGTAAGGGGTAGAAATCATTGCTGGAAATGCAGTCGCGACTCTGGAAACAGCCGCTCTCAGTCTGCAGTTGACCAACCTCCTTCAAATCAGTTAAACTCAGAGTAGTGCCCCAAAGCTAGTCTGTGTGTATAACATCTCTGATCTAAAAAGTTGATAAGAGTGTTTCAAAACCTCAATCTCTTTCGAGATTTAAGAAGATTCTTGCTTTAGGAGACTCACTAAAGCCATAGAAACATTAAAACAAATCGCTTTGGTATTTTTACCATTGTTCCTCAATGGAATTGCAATGTCGAAAGGTTGAGAGAAAGAAAGCTTACAAAGTAATTCCTATTTACTTCTATGTATTTCTAGAAGGCTCAGTATAAGGGGTTTGGATGCTTTAAAAAAATAGTTTTCAGAGAAATAGTTTGATATTTCTACTGGTTTATAGGTTTGCTCATTTCACTTTAAAAATTATTACCCGTGTAGGGGAAAGCCATGGGGATAAGATGTTCTTTGTTCAATCTCTGTCTCAAACAAATGGTTTATATATTTGTATACTATCCCATAAAAATGAATATTGCTTAGCTGCTGTGGTGTATTAGATTTTTCCACAACAGGATAAATCTACTTCCTATTACTAGTCTCTATTTCCAGTTTAAATGTAATAGTTAATTTCTTTTTTTCCCCCTTATTCTTCTTTATACATCAGATATGAACCTTTTAATGATTTAAAGTATCTTTACACAGTGGTCTGAATTAAACAACAATTCCAAAGAAATTACTTTGGTCTTATGATGCAGCGGTTGTTTAAGAGCAAAGAAACTTTGAGGAAGGTGCAAACCTCCCTGTAAGTCAGAAGAGATGTGCTGAAGTCTTAATTTAATGTATCCATTACATTGTCTAAAGAAAATGAGACACAAATATTAAAGGACTGATTTATCAAATTTTTGCTATTTACAACTTTTCATGCTTCATGCTTGATTTAAAACCCAAAGCCTATCAGAAAGCCAGATGGCAAGTAAGGACATCTCTGATACATTAATATTTGTAAGCTACTGCAAGGCAGTGTTCTTGCCTGGAGAATCCCAGGGACGGGGGAGCCTGGTGGGCTGCCGTCTATGGGGTTGCACAGAGTCGGACACGACTGAAGCGACTTAGCAGCAGCAGCAGCAAGGTAGAAAAGGATTTCCTTGTTTCTGAGGAGGTACAGGGTGTCATAGAACACCATTGTCCTGAGTGTCTTCTGGAGAATGATGATAGAGTTTCTGTGAAAAGATGATTTCTTAAAAAAAAAAAAATCTGTATTATTATGTTAGGTTTCTGTAGCTCCATCTTTACAAGTTTCCAGAGCCAGACTGCTACATAGAGCAATTAGTTTGTGCCAGAGAGCAAATGAGTATTGAGAGAAATCTCTGGGTTGAAATGCAGTGTGTGATAAACACAGCAGAATCTGAAAGTGCTGCTTGTTAGTTAGAAATTAGGCCTGGGGTGGCCCCAGGGTTTATGGGTAGCAACTTTAGATTATTCATTCTCATCTTTCTTTGGGCAGCCTTGCCCTTCTCTTAGGCATGGTATGCCCTCTGGGGAGCTGTTAATGGCACTGCCAAAAGTATACGACATTTAAATGGAACGCCAACTGAGAAAAACATTCATTGTGGCTTGGAAAGGCAATCAATAAAGTGGATATGGAGGCTTTGAGTAGATCTTTCTTCTCTCCCCAAAGAGAAGGGCAGTAAGGGGTGAGGTTACTCATTGTAGGCTGATTACTGAGTGCAAAGATGGAGGGTTTATTGAAGGTGTGTAAGTAGACCACAGAATCCATTAATTTAGGAGAGCGTATTTGTGTTTGCTCATTTGAATGTAAAGTTGAAGGGTGGCTTAGATCAACTGCGATATTTAAAGTTATTGTTTACCAAAGCAGCCATCCAGTATCCTTGGCATTCTTTTAAATTGTGGGCAGGATGCATGGGCTGAAAAATTCAACCTCTGAAAAAGTGCAGCTTTGAAGCTGTAAAAAGTCACTAACTGCCTTAGCTGATTACATAGCAGGGTCTTTAGACCGCCAATCTCTCGGCAGGCATTCCTGCCTCACGTTTTCCTATTTATTTTTGCTGAAACTCTACCACGGATATTAAGCTAAAAGAAAAAAAAAAATGCAAGCATTTGTTTAAGAAAAATCTGGAAACTCTCTGATACACTATGTGAACCGAGAAACACCAGTGTGGTGGTTCATTGTGAGCCACCAACTGTTACCATTTCATCCTGAGAGCACTTTATATTCTTCTTCTTTAAGGCAGTAATTGGTAAGTACATTTTCTGCTTGTAATCAATAGCTTTTATATTCAACGTAATATTTCTAAACAAAAAAGAAATACGTTAATATAAAAAAGCCATTGATCACAGGGAGCAAATGTCTTTTCCACATGCTACTCCACCTGACTGAATAATATCAAAATTCTATATCGCTACCAACGTGACAAGTGCTACTATCATTAATTGGTTCTTCAATCTTTGTGGACCAGGAAAGAAATCTCATTCCCAAATTTCCAGTGAAATTTACCAATGCTTTGAGTCAGGCCCCAACAAGGGCCTCTTGCCAGGCATTAAGCCAACAGAAAGAGACTGAGTTCAGTTCCCAGTGCAGGAAAGCTTCATTCTTCCATCAAAGAATGGAGTGATCTGAGCCCAGGTTCTAGAGCAAGGACTTTCAGTGAACAGTTGTGGGTGGGGCTGCTTGATGGCAATCTCTTGATAGAGGTTCGGGCAGAGTTCTCACCTTTAGGCACAGATGTGCTTCTCTCCACCCTTTTGGCAGAAAGCCAAGAAGAACTAAACAGCCTCTTGAAGAATGTGAAAGAGGAGAGTGAAAAAGTTGGCTTAAAGCTCAACATTCAGAAAACTAAGATCATGGCATCTGGTCCCATCACTTCATGGCAAATGGATGGGGAAACAGTGGCTGTTATTTTTTGGAGGGGCTCCAAAATCACTGCAGATGGTGACTGCAGCCATGAAATTAAAAGATGCTTACTCCTTGGAAGAAAAGTTATGACCAACCTAGACAGCATGTTAAAAAGCAGAGACATTACTTTGCCAACAAAGATCTGTCTAGTCAAAGCTATGGTTTTTCCAGTAGTAATGTAAGGATGTGAGAGCTGGACTATAAAGAAAGGTGAGCGCCAAAGAATTGATGCTTTTGAACTTTTGTATTGGAGAAGACTTTTGAAGAGTCCCTTGGATTTCAAGGAGATCCAACCAGTCCAACCTAAAGGAGATCAATCCTGAATGTTCATTGGAAGAACTGATGTTGAAGCTGAAACTCCAATACTTGCCTCTTGATGCGAAGAGCTGACTCATTTGAAAAGACCCTGATACTGGGAAAGATTGAGGGCAGGAGGAGAAGGGGATCACAGGGGATGAGATGGTTGGTTGGCATCACCGACTCAATGGACATGAGTTTGAGTAAACTCCAGGAGTTGGTGATGGACAGAGAGGCCTGCCGTGCTGCAGTCCATGGGGTCTCAAAGAGACACGACTGAGTGACTGAACTGAACTGAACTGCGCGTCTCTCACTCCAGATCTCGCTCCAAGTCTCGTGAGGCGCGCTCGGTGTTTCCGCATATGGCCTGCAGCCATCTTGACTCGCTGTTTTCTGGGCAGTGGTCTGCATTCCATTCCTGAGATGCAGGCTCCGTGCCGCCGTTTCTCGCTAGGAATTATGGCCTCAAGGACTGGGGACAAGGCCTCTGCAAGTGGCTCACTATGGGCAAGAGAAACTAGATGAAGCACAAAGAAAAAGAAAACAAAAAAAAGGTGAGCATTTATTTCATTACTCGGATTCTATTTTTATTCCCTAGGGATTGTTAATCAAGTTTGCCGGTGTTAAAACCATGACTCATGTAGAAAAATAGTGTCGTGCATGTGATATAAACCAGAAAATATGATTTGAGTTTTTTTTTTTTTCCTAGAAGGAGTGGTGAGTTTTCACATATGTGTGTATTGTTTGTATTGCTTGTGTATATGTACATATATGTGAGTGTACATGTATATATGGGGTCTCATGGAACCACACTTCCCTGGTCTTCTCCATGACTCACATGGAGATATATATATATATATATATATATATATATGTTTTTTTTTTTTTTTAATTTTTTTTTGGCCACTTGGAGGTGTATGAAGGATCTTAGTTCCCCGGCCTTGTGTTGAACTCATGCCCCTTGCAGTGGAAGAAGCTCTGAGTCCTAACCATTAGACTACCAGAGTATTCCCTAGTGACATGACTTGAATTATGTGTTACATCCATATCTGTACACCATCTTATGCTGTCACACACTTATACATGACATTTACACCCATATGCGTAAATTTATACTGACTTATACCCCCTTTTCAGGCTTTCCAGGGGGCGCTAGTGGTAAAGAACCCACCTGCCAACACAGGAGACATAAGAGATGGATATATGAGCGCTGGGTCAGGAAGATCCCTTGGAGATCACGGCAACCCACTCCAGTATTCTTGCCCGGAGAACCAGCATGGACGGAGGAGCCTGGTGGGCCACAGTCCATGGGGTTGCGAAGAGCTGAACACGACTAAAGCCATTTAGCATGCACACGCAGGCATACCCCTTTATCACCTTGTCTTTCACACAACTGAGGAAAAACATGTCCAAAGTATCTGACTCTTTCCAGCAGTAGGGCCTCTGAGTTGAGTTGAAGTTTTCCTCTGTAAAAGCAAGCTCTGTCATGTCACAGAATCTATTTTTTAGTTTCGGGTCACTGGCCAGTGTGTAAAGTGGGGGCACCCTGCTGAGCAGGAAAATGATAATGCAGTCTACGTTTAGCTTGCCGAACTCAAAGATTCATCTACTGGAGGAAAGAACGCCCCCTTTTTTAAAAAAACTTTTGAGAAGGGACTTCCTGGTGGCCCAGTGGTTAAAACTCTGCACTGTTAATGCCGGGGGTCCGGTTTCAATCCCTGGTCAGGGAATTAGATTGCACGTGCGACAACTAAGACCTCGCTCAGCCTAAACAAATAAATAGATATATATTAAAAAAATATGCCATGGCAGACACACATTTTCATAAAAAGGGAAATCTTTTTTTCTGAACAGTATCATTTTATGATCTAGCAGTGACCTTGCTTGTATCAAGACCCATGACTTTATCTGATGCATTAGGCATTTGTATTTTTCATATGAATTCACAAAATTTATAATTCATAAAACATAATTTGTGGGTGAAAAAAATCAGACACATTGGATTATTTTCAAACAGAAAATAATGAAAAGATGTGAAACTGTAAAATGGAGCTAAGCCACTAAGATGAGATGGAATTCAGAGATCAGCAAGGAGAAATGGAGTAACCAATAATCTCTGAATTAGAAATTTAACAATAATGCAGTCAGTCTTACATCATAGATTAAATCATGATATTGGCCATTATATACACAATGATATCATGATAGAAACTTATTTCTTCAGGTTTGATACTTTGGAAATATATTCTGAAATGCAAGTATAAAGGAGTCTGGTAGATTAGAATGGGGATTTTTTTTCCCCTTATACAAATAGATAAAAGTTAGGTTAACAGTGAAAGTGGAAATGTTAGTTGCTTGGTCCTGTCCGACTCTTTGCAACCCTATGGACTGTAGCCCACAAGGCTTCTCTGCTCATGGAATTCTCCAGGCAAGAATACTGGAGTGGGTTGCAATTTCCTTCCCCAGGGAATCTTCCCAACCCAGGGATCAAACCTGGATCTCTTGCTTTGCAGGCAGATTCTTTACCATTTGAGCTACCAAGGGTTAAAGTACATTCTTTTAAATGACTCTACACCAGCAATGTTTAATTTCTGGTCTTTAGTCTTAAGACACAAAATACTTTGGAAAACTTAAGTGGCATCAATTTTGTACTTTGCTTTAAATATGGAGTCCCTGAACTAAATGAAGTTCCTTATGAACAGCTGATAGCTTATACGTGATAAACCAGCCATCTTGAATTTTTTCTCATGAACAGGATTTTTATTTCTGGGTCCACAGTCTCAAAGGAAGGTTCAGTGGAGTCGCTAGGGACCAAACAAGAAGAGACATCAAATAACCTCTCACCATGAAAGCAAGTTCCTCTAGAAGTAGATACAGGGGAGAGAAGACAGTTCTCTGATTTTACTTGATACATGAATAGAAGAATTCAGGTTCCAGAAGAGACCACCTGCTACCCTTTACAGGTGCTAAGAAATGCTAGAATTAAAAGTACAAGAAATATGATGCTCTAAATAGAGAAGGGAAAGACTGGTAATGAACTTTCAGATTTTAGACAAGTAGACCGCACTGGTTGCTATTAAAATACACCTCTACCGGCAGAGAAGCATTTTAATCAGACTGTACTGGGTGCTGTAGTGCCTTAGGATAATGCTTTTAACTTACAATGAGGCATTGTTAAAAATATTCCTTTTTTTCTGCATATGTCTATGGGTCTGAGAACATGTAATGCTTTTATCGTGTGTGTGTGTGTGTGTGTGTGTGTGTGTGTGTTGGGGGAAAATTCATTTGTTTCATAGTGTTTCATTCCCAAAGGGGAGCCAAATAAGAAGAGTTGTTTGCTGTATGAAAAGAGTACTTTATATCGCACTAAATCTAGGAGTTTATTATTTTGGGGACAGACTCACATTTCAGGGCCGGATCAGTATGTACTTTAGTGTATTCTGTCCTTTTCCTGCCTGGCAGAAACATTCTGTAGAGACCTCCAAAGAGCAATTCCCTCAAGTCATAGTACCAGAAAGTATCTTATTCTCAGCAGAGAGGCATTATTTCCAAAACACGCTCTGAGCTATAAGATTCAACTGTAAATGTTAATTCTCCTAGTGCTCAGGAACTGAGAGAGTTTGTTGATGTTGAATAGAAACACTAGTAGAAAGTCATACATTAAATTTTTTAATCAGCTATACTTGAAAATTGTTATTTTTTGTATAGTTTAGCACACATCTAAACCATACATTCCCCTATTCCAACATAATAATCCTAAAAAATTATTGAGCCAGCAGAATAAAAATAATATCAATAAGCAAATTAATTAATGAACTGGTTGAATTCAGGACAGTTTGTAATTCCTTGTTCAGAGGTAATCTGGTGTGCATGTATCAGTCACGGCAAATTTTGTAACCACCAACCTTACCACAAATATATCAATGTACATGTATTGTCTTATACATTTTTGGAATTTTCTGGTTTTGTGCTTCTTAATCTAATCCAAAAACATTGTAATTGATTAGAAGATGCAAAAAATACAGCTTTTGCAAGCACTTTAGAAACTTAATTTAATTCACATGGCCAGTATTAGGTAAAAGTAGAACCGAATGCTTTAAAAACAAATAGCACCTTCAGTTAAATATAAATTAAAAGGGTAAATATATTCCTGCTAATACTTAAACTTGAAAGCTTTCTTAGTTGCAGTATCCTATTTATAATAACTTGGATTGTTGCACCTGAGGATGAAATATACTTAACATATTAGGTGTGCCCCAGATGAAGGATCTACTTTTTCTTTTCTGCTCTGTAGCACATGCAGTTCTAATTCATCAGGCTCATTCTATGGACTGATTCCTAGTATTTCCTGTACTGTGACTATTGTCTAAAGCTAGGGACCTGCCTCACATCTGAATATATGTAGTCCACTTACATATACTGATGTTAGAAATGAGAATTAACGGTTTTTCTAACCACGGTTGAGACAACATACCACCTAAAATGCTGAAAACTCTAGTTTAATATGTGAAAATGAAGCATCCAAAGAAAGATTTGTTTTAATATGTTCTAAGTTTCACTCTTCAGCCTTCCATAAAAAAACGTGAGATGACAGACAGCAGATGGATTTATTTTTTTACTTAGCTACAAAACTACAAATCAGTTTCATATAAACAGATCCCTTAGCCAAAGAGAGCTTAACAGTAATTTGCTGCTGCTGCTGCTGTTGCTGCTGCTGCTAAGTTGCTTCAGTCGTGTCCGACTCTGTGCGACCACATAGATGGCAGCCCACCAGGCTCCCCCGTCCCTGGGATTCTCCAGGCAAGAACACTGGAGTGGGTTGCCATTTCCTTCTCCAATGCGTGAAAGTGAAAAGTGAAAGGGAAGTCACTCAGTCATGTCCGACTCTTAGCGACTCCATGGATTGCAGCCTACTAGGCGCCTCCATCCATGGGATTTTCTCAAGAGTACTGAAGTGGGGTGCCATTGCCTTCTCCGAGTAATTCTCTAAGATTCATCAAATCAAAGAAAGTGATTATATCTGATGACACGAAATATTGTTAAAGTAGAATATACCACATGGTTTCAATATATTAGTCTAGATAATCCATTAAGTACAACCTTTTTTAATGAAAATGCTTTTCATGTACCATTTACTCTTTAGAATGATACATAATTCTAAGCCCTTTTCAGAATAAATTGAAGGCATTAGAATAATCTGAAACTACTAAAATAGTTTTCAAGTTGCAAAATATATTAAATATTTTTATATTTTTAGGAACATCAGAGGTCAGTGTGAGTTTTTTTTTTTTTTGACTAATAAAGTTTTATTTTTCAAAATGTACAGTTGGTGGGACCTTTTCATGCATTTTCACCAGCAGCTGGGGCATCTCTACCCTTGGTGTTTCTGGTGTAAATCACTTGAGCTCTGTGCTTTGAAACCAGTTTAGTAAGTCCTTTACTAAGGAGTTCCTGAAGGGCTTCCCTGGCCCGGGAACCATGAGTCTTCAATCTCTCAGAGAGGACAGCTGGAGTTATAAGCTTGTACTTGGGAACTTCTTTACAGAGTTTGTCATATGGTTGCTTTGTCAAACAAGACTAGGTTATTGAGCTTGTCCCAGACTTTACCTTTGGACCAGTTCTTTTTGGCCATGCCCCTAGATTGGTTCACTGGATCTTTGTCTTTCTTGGCCGACTTTCTGGCATCTTTCTTCTTCTTGTCGTCCTTGGGCGACATACGGAAGCTGGGAGAGCAGCTGTGACCACTGCTGCCTCGCCAAGATGTCAGACCGGTGTAAGATTTTAAAAATATTTTTATCTTATGTATTAGACTAACACTTGTACGTTGAAACAGCATACAGAATTTAGGTAATTAAACTTCTTTTAAGAGAAGATGCAAGATGCGTTGTGCATAAAACACTTAATCAGTTGTAGTTTAAAGCATTGCTTTTTTTTTTTCTTTTCATTTCTCTGTAATATTTGGAGGCAGACCCAAAACAACTCCAGAACAGTGATGAAGAGAGATTCTGTACATTATAGCAAGGCTCTCAGGCTGCACTTAATTCTGCTATAATGACATCTGGCCAACATTCTAAGATGAAATTTTCAATAAATGCTGGCTACTAACACGATTCATTATGGTTTCTCCTGATAAAGGATGTGGTCAAAAATTGCTTTGGCTCTAAAAAAGCTTTCACTTCATTATGAGACTGGATCAATCACCATCAGTAGAAGATGCTCATTGGGCTACTTCTTTTGCAGCTGTTATGCACTTTGTTATCAGGGCCCATTGAAGGCACTAAGAAATTGTTTCTATTAGGCAGGCATTATTGCTAGACTCCTCTAAACTAAATTTGCTTTTAAGTGTATTTCTTTAGTAAAGAGATGGAACAATCAATCTGAACTGAGACTAATGTGAGATCACCTGCTTATCCATATAAAAGCAATGCCATTTAGATGACATTTTATTTGTGTTTCTGCACAAAAATAAATGAAAATATATTTTCCCACTGAACTGAGAAAGGGAAGTCAAGTTACTCAATGATCACTACGTATTTGAGACAAACAGAGAAGCTGAATATCATGTCCAGCACCTTTCTCCTTCCTGTTTTAACTTCTCTCCTCATAAGGAAAATTTAAATGTTGCTATAGATGGAGGTTGTAGTTAAACTAGAGCTTGAAACCATGTCTACCTGTCTCATCTTTTCATATCTTTCTGTTGATTTTGTATATGCATTTTTGGATCATGTAAGAAAAGAATTAGATAAAACTTGAAATAAGGTTTTTCAGACATTGAAATGGGTTTAAATAGTCACCTCTGATATACAAGCATTATTTGCATTTCATACTCATGGTAAACACAATATATTGTAGCAGATTCCCTTGGACATGCTATATTTAAATTTTTACTGCTTTCCTCTCTTCTGAGGGCTCCAGGAAAATAAAATGCAGAATATTATATTACCCAGAATGACAATTAATCTCACCAGTCAGATTCCTTTTATTATAAAAGAAAAATTCAAAAGGTCACCTACCATTTCATAGGTAGTTTATTCTGAGTGTACCTAAAGAAAAACATATAAATTAGAATGTGTGAGCATGTTCAAGGGCTCTTATGTGCTAAAGAAGTGTGAATTATTGTAAAGGAGAGAGAGATTTGAGAACAAGCATGCTACAGTGATTCAGAGTGACAACTAAAAATTTCCAAAATAGAACTTCTGAACCACCCCCAAATATCCAGCATGGGATTTTGTTTTGCTACATCTCTACTAGCAAAATAAGAGGCAATTTACCATCACTTATCAGGCTGCTTAGTATTTCATAACTGCTAAAACACCACAGCATTATTGGATATAATTATTATATTATTCAACCTTCTTCAAACTGCTTGGGTATATAATAAATAATTGGCTAGGAAATTTAGCTGGAAAACTTTTTAAAAGTAGGTAATTCTCAGCTCTTCCATAAAACCTTATTATGCTACACAGTCTTATCAGAAAAGATTACTGTATTTTGCTAACTTGTTAGCATTTATGGGTTTCTCTATCAATCCCTGGGGCTTTCCTGATAGCTCAGCTAGTTAAGAATCTGTCTGCAATAAGGGAGACCTTGGTTCGATCCCTGGGTTGGGAAGATCCCCTGGAGAAGGGAAAGGCTACCCACTGCAGTATTCTGGCTTGGAGAATTCCATGGACCATATAGTCTATGGGGTTGCAAAGAGTCAGACATGACTGAACGACTTTCACTTCACTTCGCTTCATTATTGATCCCTGGGTTGGAGAGATCCCCTGGAGAAGGAAATGGCAACCCACTCCAGTATTCTTGCCTGGGAAGTCACATGGAAAGAGAAGCCGGGCAGGTTAGTACCCATGGGGTCACAAAGAGTCACACACGACTGAGCCACTGAACAGACACATACACATATAGGCCCTAAGTGAATACCAATTTCATTGTCATCTCTATCAGCTCTGGAGAAACACTGATGTTCATGAAATACTTCTGAAGATTTGCTAACCTGTTAAAGAAGAAAATGGAGTAGATCAGAGATCATATTTATACTAGTTAGGTAGCATCATTAATATAACAAGTCAGATCATATGTATATATATAAATAAAACAAATGAATCCTGAAGTGTTTTAATGGTTCAGAAATGTAGAGTTGGTACCAGTTTGTTGAAGTGCTTTGATCCACACAGTCAGGCTGATAGAAGCTCTGCCATCTTCATCTTGAAGCTTTTAGGCTGCCCTGGGTATTAACACCCAGCAAGTAGTAGGGAAAAGAATGTGGATGACTTTAATGGGCCAGCCCTAGAAGTGTGAAGTTTCAGTTCAGTTCAGTCACACAGTCGTGTCCAACTCTTTGTGACCCCATGAATCGCAGCACGCCAGGCCTCCCTGTCCATCACCAACTCCCGGAGTTCACTCAGACTCATGTCCATCGAGTCAGTGATGCCATCCAGCCATCTCATCCTCTGTCATCCCCTTCTCCTCCTGCCCCCAACCCCTCAGCATCAGAGTCTTTCCAATGAGTCAGCTCTTTGCATGAGGTGGCCAAAGTACTGGAGTTTCAGCTTCAGCATCACTCCCTCCAAAGAAATGCCAGGGCTGCTCTCCAGAATGGACTGGTTGGATCTCTTTGCAGTCCAAAGGACTCTCAAGAGTCTTCTCCAACACCACAGTTCAAAAGCATCAATTCTTCGGCGTTCAGCTTTCTTCACAGTCCAACTCTCACATCCATACATGACCACTGGAAAAACCATACTTCCACACATATTTTGCTGGCCAGCACTCAGTCATGTTGTCATAGCTAATTAAGTGATGTGGAGAGCAGTAGTCTAGATGTATTCCTGAAGAAGAGGTGAGCAGCCATCTGGTGTTGGTAGCAGTATTGCATAGTATTCATAGGACTGTGGGAAGAATAATAGAACTTTACTTATCTAGATGCTACAGAGATTGCCATAGGTTATGAGATGGAAATTTCAGCTTCTGAGATTGGGGCAAGAAGATGGAATTAAAACTGAATTAAAAACTGATAAAACAAAGCTTGATTTTACTGATTAGCCACCAGCTATCTCCTGTTCTCCTCATTCTCCTTTCTTCTTTTCCTCTTCATTCTGCTGCTTTTTGGAGAATTGTAAATTATATTACAAGCTGTAAATACTTTCTAGTTTGATTCAGCTAGTGTTTAGGAATGTTCAGTAGTAGTATCAAAACTTTAAAAATATTTATTTATAGTTATATATTAATATATGGGCCCTTATTAGAATTGAAATACTCTACAGAATCTTTGTTTGCAAATCATACAGAATTGGACTGGTTTTGGTTGGGACTCAGAGTCTTTCCCCTTCAACTTGCTCTAATCCCCTCTCCAATCCCATTTCAGATCTTAAAGCATCTCTAAGAGACAGAGTTGAAGCAGGCATTCTACTTTAATATCACCAAGAGTCAAATACCCAGCCAGTTTTAGTGTGCTTGATCCTGAGTTCGATTGCCACTATGTCTCTAGTCTTCCAGCCTATTTCAGTAATTCTCTGATTCAGTTCCTTACCCATCTCAAATTCATGTATGGTATGCTAATCAAGATTTCCAATGGCTCTCAGAATCTTCTAATCACTTCTTATTCTGGTTTGTTGAGTCTGATGAATTTTCCATTGATCTTTTTCATTTATAATCTTTTCCATTTCCTTCTGTCTGTTCTGAGTTGATCCAAATGGGCAATATAGCTCCTATGCCACAATTTTCATCTTGAAATTCACAAAAGACAATTGTGTTAATAGACTTTGAAGATGAGGAGTGGTTTTGGAAGAAGGCTGTGTTTCATCAGAGCATAACAGAGAGATTAATTGACCCTGATCTTTAACCTTCTCCATCCTTGAATGTGGCCAAACCAGCTCCAGAAACTTCCCACTGTCTGTTTCTCCTCCTCCTGTCCCTGTCTCTGCTCTTTTTCTAAGCTTTCTCCCCTACTCCTCACATCCCCTCTGCTTTTCCAGATTCTTACGACTGTTGTCACCCTCTTTTTGTAGCTAGTGAAAACTCATTTTTTTCCTTTTCTTATTTTGTAGAGTTTTTTTTTCCCTTCATTCACAATCTATTCTAGTCTTGCCAAGGAAACTATCTATTCATATATAAAATAGCCTTTTAAGCCTATTATTTGCTAAACAATGCATTTCTTTACCTAAGGATTTTTCCATCAGATTATAAAGAAACATTCTCTACTCTTCTCTCCCATCCTAAGCTGAGGCTTATACAAGAAGCAGCTTTGGATGTAGAATTTTCTCTTGCAGCTCATGAGTAAAGAAAGATATATTGGAATGAAGACACAGTAGGACTGTATACAGAAACAAAGAAATTAGAGAAATTAAGATGATGAAGTCCATGTCTGGATTTCAGTAGAGGCAATAAATATACATGGGTATCATCTTCCACACTGTAATACCTCCTTTCTCTGCTTTCATTGTATATATTACCTTTTGGGTTTCAAACTTTCTTTGCATTATTTTACCCTTTGAATGATTAATTTTTTAAATAGAAGGGTAGGTTGCTTCACAAATATATTGAGCAGGAATCTTGACCAGGATGTTTAAAAAGAAAAACTCTTCCTGATACCTAACATTTATGATTTTTATGATCTCACTATGTGCACATATCTTGAGCTATAATCACTCTCTGGGCTCTCCATCTGATTTCCATAATGTATGATCATAGTGCACATGTTTATTACAACACATTGATAAGTTAACTTATCATGGTTTCTCTGCACTTATATTTTCTTCTGATTTAAAATTTTAAGAGACACCAAGGCAAATTTGACAGTTACCTAATAAAGCTGAAATTCTGTCTATGATTGGAATACCCTGGGACCCTGACTGCCTTTGGCTCTGGGAACGTATGCTGTATGCTGGTGTTGCACTGATCAGAATGAGTCTGCCTGCAGTGAGCCTTGGGCATGCTCTGGGCTGTGAAACTTAAGGGGAGTGAGGGACGGTGTAATCACTGAGAGAGCAGCTAAGATACAATCGATCGATGCTCATGACACCAACAATGAACCTCTCTCTAGAGGGGCATATTGCAGTTGTGAACTCAAGCAAGTATAAGTGTGATGGGGTGGAACTTCAATTTTTCTCCAAGTAAAGAAACTACTCCAGAGGTCACAGCTGATGAATGATCAACTGTTCCATTCTTTGGGTTGTCTGCAAAGATAGGCTGGTATTTAGAAAAACCTATTGATAATACCATGAAAGGCCTTTCTTAATTCTAAATATACACCTTTGCTTTGGGCTATTAGAGCAAGAAAACTAATTTAAAAGAAATTTGGCTACTGCAGTCGAATATTGGGAACAATAACACTAAAAATCTCTCTTGAAAGTGAAATGCTGACAGTCTCATGGGTTAAGAGTAGAAGGAACCTTTAAAAGTTCACCTAATGGCTTCTCCTCTTATGCTTGAATGCGTGCTAGTGGCCATTTTAACTTCTGCGTGGAACATCTCAGGGATGAGGGGCTTACCCTCTTGCAAAACCATTACAATTTTATTTCCTTGGAAACTGTACTGGGCTGGAATGTCTTCTTATTAGTTATAGTTTTAGTCTTATTTCTGACATTCTAACCTTCTGAAATCTTTCAAATATTTGAAGGTAGTTCTTATGTTCCTGCTATAGTCTACATTTCTAGTGTTTGTTAATTCCAGTATTCCTCAAATGACATAATTTGTAGAAGCGTCAGTTGTTTTTTGATTCCCTGGTGGCTCAGATGGTAAAGCGTCTGCCTGCAATGCGGGAGACCTGGGTTCAATCCTTGGGTCGTGAAGATCCCCTGGAGAAGGAAATGGCAACCCACTCCAGTATTTTTGCCTAGAAAATCCAGGGATGGAGGAGCCTCGTGGGCTATAGTCCATGGGGTCGCAAAGAGTTGGACATGACTGAGCGACTTCACTTTCACTTTCAATTGTTTTTTGATGATCTCTGGATAACTCCAGTGTGTCAATATTTTTTGAAAATGTGGAGCCCAGCACAAAATTCAGTGTTTCAGATTTGGAGGGGAAAATGCACAGAACAATGGAAATATACCTTTCCTTTTTTGATATTTATCTATAACTCAAGTTAATGTGAGTTATTTTAGCAGCCATATCCCATTATCTTATGATAAAACATTTTAAAACAAGAACTGCTCTTGTGTTAGGTCTCTCTCACTCTGAAACTGTACAGGTGACTTTTTGAGCCTTATTTGGGCTTTATATTTCTCCCCATGAAGTTGCATATTGTCTGTTACAATCCACTCTTCTAGCTCAACAAGAATTTTTAAGTTTATTGTTAATTATATCCAATAAATGGATCCATCCCTTAAGTTAGAGTCACCTATACTGTTAATAAAAATGCCTGTCTGTTTAGTAAAAATGCCTTATGTGTTTTAATCAGATCACTGATAAAAATTGGACTAGGGTAGAGTGAAGTACATGTTTCAGCTGGTATCAATGTATTATTCACTGTTTGGATATAGTTCATGCAGCTATCAGGCTTCTCTCATGGCTCAATCTGTAAAGAATCTGTCTGCAATGCAGGAGACCTGGGTTCGATTCCTGGGTCAGGAAGATCCCCCGGAGAAGGAAATGGCAACCTGCTCCAGTATTCTTGCCTGGAGAATCCCATGGACAGAGAGGCATAGCAGGTTACAGTCCGTGGGGTCACAAGATCGAACATGGCTTGGTGACTAAAGCACCATGCATCAATCAATCCCCTGAATTCTACTGCCATCCAGCCTCCATTTCTCCTAGAGAATCATAGGAAAATTGGTCATATTTCTTTCTGAAATTAATATCTACTCTGTGGAGGTTATTCTTCATTACTAACATAGAGATTCTGTTACAAAGGAGATAAAATGGCACGATTTATTCTCAGTGGAGCCATTGTAGTTGCTAGTAATTAATTTTATTTGAAAAATGTCCATAAAACATCCATTTAAAAGTTTATTCTCAAAATTTTCCAAATATGGATAAGAGGAAGCAGAGAGGGTTGCAGGGACAAGGACACTTAGCAAAAACCACCATGAGAAGTTGGATCTACCTAAAGGACTCAATTCAATTCTAATTCCTAATGGTAGGAGATTAACCTATGTTTTATGTCTTAGCTTGAGCTGCTATGCAAATTGCCAAAGACTGAGTGACTTCACTACTTATCTCTCACAGTTCTGGAGGCTGGAAAGTCCAAGATCAAGACATTGATAGATCCCGTGTCTGGAGGGAATCTACTTCCTGGTTTGCAGATTGCTGTCTTCTTTTTGTATCCTCACATGGTGATAAACAGAGAGGGAGAAGGAACAAACTCTCTGGTCTCTTCTCATAAGTGTGCTAATTCCATTCATTCCACTCTCATAACCTAATCACGCTCAAAGACCCCTTCTCCTAATAGGTTCACACCACAGGGTTAAGATTTCAATGTATGAATTTTGGGAGACACAAACATTCAGTTCATAACATCTTGAAAGATTGGTTCTGAAAGGAAGCCTGACCCTGATAGATCCATTACTGAATTCTATGAGGAGCAGAAGTATAACAAAAAACCAGAGCAGGGAGATGGAAGCAAAGATAAATAGAGCATATCATGCTAAAATTTTTATAGTTCACTTCCTCTCACATTTAAAAATGGGAGAATTTTGACTTTGCTGTTTTTCTGCACCTTATCTTATTGTCTAAATATTTGCCAATAGCCATTCCAATTGTATGTGAATATTCTCTCACTGCCCTTGCATACGTTTCACAAGCATGTTTGTGCTTGAGTCTAAAGGTGGGTTTAAAGCACCTTGGCTTTCTCTTATCATCTCCTTATCTACTTTAGATTCCTGTCCTCTGATAACCAAGTTGTTCTTTCCTTTCCAATTTCAGCATTACTCTTTTTATTAAAGAAGTGGAAACAAAATAGAAATTGAATAGCTTTACTTTTTTCTGCTCTCATTATCATTATATCATATATCTTATACTTTGAGGCTCTAACTTCCCTTTTCCCAAGCACTTAAATAAAGCAGATGTTCAGTGTGTGCTAACTGTAGAAGATATGAAACTATTTTTTTTTGGAACTGTTTTATCTATATTTTTTCATTCAATATGCAACAATCCAATGTAAAAGTATTATTATTTTCATTTTAAAAATGCAGAAACCAAAAATAAAAGAAATTAGGCATCTTTGTCAAAATCTCATAATTAAAAAAATAAGTCATACTTAGAATCAGGTCTGTCATAAAATCTTATTCTCATAAGCAATATATTCTGTGATATCTTTTAAGAATTTTTAGTTTTTTATTTTAAAGCCTTACTGCAGGGCTTTAGCCATTCTAATTCAATCCTTATGCAAAGAGTCAACTCCTTAGAAAAGACCCTGATGCTGGGAAAGATTGAAGGCAAGAAGGAGAAGGGGGCAGCAGAGGATGAGATGGTTAGATAGCATCACTGACTCAATGGACATGAATCTGAGCAAACTCCAGGAGATAGTGAAGAACAAGGGAGCCTGGCATGTTGCAGTCCTTGGGGTTTCAAAGAGTCACACACAACTTAGTGACTGAACAACAACAATTATAGTCTCCCCTCCCAGGTTTGTGAGAATGTGTTTTGTCTGTTTTTGTCTGAGACCTTCCTTCCAATTTTTTTTTTAATACATTCCTTTAGAAATCCAAGTTCATTGCATTTATCTATCAATAGATACATTATTTTCTTTTGTGGTCCTTTATTTAGATAATATTCTCAGGATGATTTTTAAAATTAGCTCATTCCACTTGAGCCACATATCTAAATGTTAGGAATTGATAACCTTTATAAATGACTTTAGGTCATCGAAGAATATCTATACTCAGCTGGAGACAGTGCTCACTGTTTCACCTTAGTGCTTTCGTTGGCAAGATGCTTCATGCGTGTGGAAGCCGTTCTGAAGACATCAAGTAAACAATGCTGAGCCTCTGACCAATTCCCCCAAAGACTGAAGACTTCATTTACTATAATCACTCTCAGAGTAGCACACATATAGACACACTTGTCACTCAAAATCACCTATTTACATGTACTAGTAAAACAAGTGTGTGTCGGGATGATGCTAGTATAGTGATAATCACGTGGTTAATTCTGATCCCTGATAGTATCAGTTGGAGGGAATGGTGTAGAGGGAGTGATATATTGTACTTCATTTTTTAGATTCGAATTTGGGGTTGCTCCTTACCAGATTATTATTCAAGCCTCACTTTCAGAATTTTCTGTGTTACCTAGGTAGAATTTAGGTTTTATTTTTTTGGAATCTGATCTTTAATAAACTATTTTTAAATTAAAAAACACATAAATTTGTCACTTTTTACAAGATAGCATGATTCTGATGATTATAATTTTTCATTTATATTAAAGTTTCCTTGTTTGAAGAGAACACAATTTTGCAAATATGATCAATAAACTTACTATACCAAATTTTTTTTTGTTTATACCTAAAAATAGAGTTTTTAACCTCTCCCTTTTAAATGGATTCAGTGATTAGTAATTAGATTTAAATGTATAACTTTTCAGTTTTTCTATAGTTGTCTTGACAGTAACTCCTTGGGAAACCTGTATGTCTAGAGGTAGCTTTATTCAAGCACTGTAACTTGTGTAGCACTTTAATTCCTTAGTATCCAAGTGTCCACTATGTATATAAAATGTGACTTTAGACATGGAAACAGATCTGAGGTGAAGCTCCTGCTTAGCATGACCACTTGACCATCTGACTCTGAGCTGTGAACCAGGAATAGTGATACTTCTTACTTCACATAGTTTACTTAGGACTATACAAGAACTCCTTACTACAGTCTTACTATAAAGACATTACTTGTATAAAATCTGGCCTTGGATTCTGAGCACAACCGATTGCTGCTTTAGTCCCACAAGAGTTGTGCCTTGTCTTTCTCACAGCCTACATCCAGTGTCTGCAATTCCCTTGCTCTGATATAACTCAGTAGAGAGCATCATGTTCCCAATCAGGTATAGAAAGACATACACAAAGGAACTTCTCATTGAGAGTGTGTCTCCTATGTAAATCAGCACATCTTGTTCATTAACACAGCTGAGGATAATCAGGCCACAGAGCCAAGAGCATATTGGAAGGGGTCCAGAAAGCTCCAAAGCCAGATAGATGGAAGCAGATTGGGATATGTCTGGAAATCAGAGTCTGCCTACTAAATACTACCTGCTTTCCCTGTAATCAATGACTGGAAAAAAAAAAAAAACAAACATTGCCCACCCTCTCCCCACCCCTGCTCAAGGAACTTTCAGATGAAGTCAGACAGAATCATCTCCCCTTGCTTTATGCAGATTATAGGAACATTCTCAAATAACCAACGCTGCATGCAATTTTTTGTCTTGCCCTCTGTTCTTCTGAATGACACCACTTGGCAGGAGGTTTTGCCACTTTCAGAAGGTTCAGGGCCTTAGTGGGTAGCAGGCTTCCTCAGTGGAGATTTATCATGTAGAATAATTCATTGAGCCATATGTTCCAATGAATATATACAGAATGTTGTAAATACATCTACTGCATTTCTCATTTGCTACCAGAGGGAATCCATCTTTCACATTTTCCAGCAGAGCACTTGACTGCAGATGTTAGAAAATATTTTGCTTTAAGTTTTATTCTGACTGTTCCCTCTGGTATGATTTACCTGGTTTTTATTTTCTGCTAAAGTCTAAGCTTTATGTGAATATTTCATTTAGAAATGGCATAAACCCTTGGATGTTCTTGGGCTGATAATTTCCACCAGAATAATCTCTCCTGGCATTTGCCTGTCATAGCAGATGCCACCTGTTTAGGCACTTGTTCCGTGTGATGCAGGAAAGGATTTTTTAACCCTGAGTTAAAGCAGCATAACAAGATGTTCTTCTAATTGCTAGAGGCCTTTGATACAGATTCAGTCATAATCAGATAGTCTAGTCCATGTGCCTTTTGTGTTTCCACCTTCCAGGCTGACCTTGTGGTTGTTCCCTTTGAAACATGTTTAGTATCAGTTATTTTAGCAAGATCACAAAGCAATGTCAGCTGAGCTCAAACTCAGTGTCTTAAGTTTTGATTAATGACTAGGAGCAGAGAGTTAATATTGGAGTGTAGATACTTTAGAGTTTGTCCTTGATAGGGTTGGTTATTTTGGAGGGAAGCATAATGAAACATAAAGAAGGCTGAGTACTGAAGAATTGGTTTGTTCAAATTGTGGTGTTGGAGAAGACTCTTGAGAGTCCCTTGGAATGCAAGGAGATCAAACTAGTCAATCCTTAAGGAAATTAACCCTGAATATTCATTGGAAGGACTGATGCTGAAGCTGAAGCTCCAACACTTTGGCCACCTCATGCAAAGAACTGAGTCATTGGAAAAGACCCTGATACTGGGAAAGATTGGGGGCAGGAGGAGAAGGAGGCAACAGAGGATGAGATGGCTAGATAGCATCACTGACTCAGTGGACATGAGTTTGAGCAAATTCCGGGAGACGGTGAAGGACAGGGAAGCCTAGTGTGCAGCAGTCCATGGGGTCGCAAAGAGTCAAATGTGACTGACTGAACAACAACCACAAATAATAAAACATAGTTTGGACCTGGGAAAAAAGTTAAGGAAGTAGAAATGATTGTTTCTGTATCTATTTTGCATGGAATCCTGAAGGTAGTTTGTGAGCCACTGAAGATGGGTTGCTTCTCTCTTTCATATGTATTTACAGTTTGTTTCCAAAACATGAATCTGGATGTTAGGACTGTTTTGAGGCCTTAAACATGGAGAACCATTCTTATTTCTTTGTTGTCTCCCTTGTACAGGATATGCTAATCCTCACTTTTTCAACCTGCTTTATTGATCAAATGCTACTTCATTTTCCATTCAGGATAGATAGAAGACGATAGATGGAGAAAGTTAAAGGGGAATAAAAAATAAGAGGGTAAGCTATTAATGAATACCATGGATAAAATAAGCCAGTTGTCTTTTTTTTTTTTTTCATGTTTACTACAGAACCTAAGTGATCTATTAATACCTTTTGGCCTTAAAATGGCAAGAGCTGCCAATGCGTTGGAGGAGACTGGATTCATATTGTAAATGAAGAGAAGGGAGAGAGTGGAGGCAGAGTGTAAACTGATTGTGGTTAGAGAGACAGCAACTTACATGTGAAACAAAATGTAGTTATTTGATTATTCATACCTCATTCTCACCTGAAAACATGGAATAAAGATTGAACAACTGAATTAGAAATAAAACAGCTCTCAAGTAAATATAATTTTCTAATATAGCTGATAAAACATACCTTTTAATTTTCCACTCCTCCTGCTTCTTTCAGTTGTCTAATAAAGGAGTTTTCCCTCCCATTCATATGTCCCCTGCAGTGATCTGTTAATAATCCAGATCAAAAAAATGCTTGCTATTGGTCTACTACAATTGTGTGAAAGAAACTAGCGACAGCAGACACAGCTGCTACCAGAAAAGACAGTTTGTTGGCAGCCTTACAGTTGTTGACTGTTTGAGATTTTAAGTACAAGGCCCTGGATGCCCTGCAGTTATCCTATGGAAATACTGGAAATTCTCCAAGTTTAAGACACCAAGGATGTGACTGTCATGCCTGCCTGTGCCATCTTTTATCAAATGTAGGTGGGCTGCAGTCCATGAGGTCGCTAAGAGTTGGACACGACTGAGTGACTTCACTTTGACTTTTCACTTTCATGCACTGGAGAAGGAAATGGCAACCCACTCCAGTGTTCTTGCCTGGAGAATCCCAGGGATGGGGAGCCTGGTGGGCTGCCATCTATGGGGTCGCACAGAGTCGGCCACGACTGAAGCGACTTAGCAGCAGTAGCAGCAGCAGCTTTATCTTATCAAGTTAATATCATTTCTGAGGCAGAAAAGAGAAACAAAAAAGAATGTGCCTTCCAGAACACCAAATTCAAAATGGCACCTACCTCTCTCATATCATGCTGTCTTTCAGTTCAGTTCAGTTCACTCGCTGAGTCGTGTCCGACTCTTTGCGACCCCATGAAGCGCAGCACGCCAGGCCTCCCTGTCCATCACCAACTCCCGGAGTTCACTCAGACTCACGTCCATCGAGTCAGTGATTCCATCCAGCCATCTCATCCTCTATCATCCCCTTTTCCTCCTGCCCCCAATCCCTCCCAGCATCAGAGTCTTTTCCAATGAGTGAACTCTTCGCATGAGGTGGCCAAAGTACTGGAGTTTCAGCTTTAGCACCATTCCTTCCAAAGAAATCCCAGGGCTGATCTCCTTTAGAATGGACTGGTTGGATCTCCTTGAAGTCCAAGGTACTCTCAAGAGTCTTCTCCAACACCACAGTTCAAAAGCATCAATTCTTTGGCACTCAGCTTTCTTCACAGTCCAGCTCTCACATCCATACATGACCACAGGAAAAACCATAGCCTTGACTAGATGGACCTTTGTTGGCAAAGTAAT